>NC_048568.1:39745000-39747500 GCF_013265735.2 Oncorhynchus mykiss
GTTTGTCTGTCTGAACAGGCCCAGAGGAGGATTGTCTGTCTGAACAGGCCCAGAGGAGGGTTGTCTGTCTGAACAGGCCCAGAGGAGGGTTGTCTGTCTGAACTGGCCCAGAGGAGGTTTGTCTGTCTGAACAGGCCCAGAGGAGGGTTGTCTGTCTGAACAGGCCCAGAGGAGGGTTGTCTGTCTGATCTGGCCCAGAGGAGGTTTGTCTGTCTGATCTGGCCCAGAGGAGGGTTGTCTGTCTGAACAGGCCCAGAGGAGGTTTGTCTGTCTGAACTGGCCCAGAGGAGGTTTGTCTGTCTGAACAGGCCCAGAGGAGGGTTGTCTGTCTGAACAGGCCCAGAGGAGGGTTGTCTGTCTGAACAGGCCCAGAGGAGGGTTGTCTGTCTGAACAGGCCCAGAGGAGGGTTGTCTGTCTGAACAGGCCCAGAGGAGGGTTGTCTGTCTGAACTGGCCCAGAGGAGGGTTGTCTGTCTGAACAGGCCCAGAGGAGGGTTGTCTGTCTGAACAGGCCCAGAGGAGGTTTGTCTGTCTGAACAGGCCCAGAGGAGGGTTGTCTGTCTGAACAGACCCAGAGGAGGGTTGTCTGTCTGAACAGGCCCAGAGGAGGTTTGTCTGTCTGATCTGGCCCAGAGGAGGGTTGTCTGTCTGAACAGACCCAGAGGAGGGTTGTCTGTCTGAACTAGCCCAGAGGAGGGTTCTCTGTCTGAACAGACCCAGAGGAGGGTTGTCTGTCTGAACTGGCCCAGAGGAGGGTTGTCTGTCTGAACAGGCCCAGAGGAGGGTTGTCTGTCTGAACAGACCCAGAGGAGGATTGTCTGTCTGAACAGACCCAGAGGAGGGCTGTTTGTCTGAACAGACCCAGAGGAGGGTTGTCTGTCTGAACTGGCCCAGAGGAGGGTTGTCTGTCTGAACAGGCCCAGAGGAGGGTTGTCTGTCTGAACTGGCCCAGAGGAGGGTTGTCTGTCTGAACAGACCCAGAGGAGGGTTGTCTGTCTGAACTGGCCCAGAGGAGGTTTGTCTGTCTGAACTGGCCCAGAGGAGGGTTGTCTGTCTGAACTGACTCAGAGGAGGGTTGTCTGTCTGAACAGACCCAGAGGAGGGTTGTCTGTCTGAACTGGCCCAGAGGAGGGTTGTCTGTCTGAACAGGCCCAGAGGAGGGTTGTCTGTCTGAACAGACCCAGAGGAGGGTTGTCTGTCTGAACTGGCCCAGAGGAGGGTTGTCTGTCTGAACAGGCCCAGAGGAGGGTTGTCTGTCTGAACTGGCCCAGAGGAGGGTTGTCTGTCTGAACAGACCCAGAGGAGGGTTGTCTGTCTGAACTGGCCCAGAGGAGGTTTGTCTGTCTGAACTGGCCCAGAGGAGGGTTGTCTGTCTGAACTGACTCAGAGGAGGGTTGTCTGTCTGAACAGACCCAGAGGAGGGTTGTCTGTCTGAACTGGCCCAGAGGAGGGTTGTCTGTCTGAACAGGCCCAGAGGAGGGTTGTCTGTCTGAACAGACCCAGAGGAGGGTTGTCTGTCTGAACAGGCCCAGAGGAGGGTTGTCTGTCTGAACAGGCCCAGAGGAGGGTTGTCTGTCTGAACAGGCCCAGAGGAGGGTTGTCTGTCTGAACTGGCCCAGAGGAGGGTTGTCTGTCTGAACAGGACCAGAGGAGGGTTGTCTGTCTGAACTGGCCCAGAGGAGGGTTGTCTGTCTGAACAGGCCCAGAGGAGGGTTATCTGTTCTGAAGATGAGCTTTATGATGATACAGTGCCTTGTGAAAGTATTCGGCCCCCTTGAACTTTGCGACCTTTTCCACATTTTAGGCTTCAAACATAAAGATATAAAACTGTATTTTTTTGTGAACAATCAACAACAAGTGGGACACAATCATGAAGTGGAACGACATTTATTGGATATTTCAAACTTTTTTAACAAATCAAAAACGGAAAAATTGGGCGTGCAAAATTATATGTATGTATGTTCAAAGTAGAAAGTTAAGGCAGTTAGCTAACTCTTCCTTGCCAAAGTTTGTTTTACAGAGATACAAATAAATAAATGTGTCTTTTTCCTGGACACATGAATAAATATGGCAGATGTTTCCTAAAGAACAGGACGTGATGGGAACATTACAACTAATACGTAAACTACCTTAATTACACTTTGTTTTGTCTCACTCTCTCTTGGCCCTGCATCAAATGACTGAGGAGCACTTACAACAACAGAGAACAAGACAAGTCAAATGACTGCTTGGCTCAGGGACACTGGGATAGAGGTCTGGGTTCTAGATGACAGTCCATGTTCCCATCCAGTCCAGAAGCATTAAAGTAAAGGTGAATCAACACCCATTGATGTACATCCTATTCAGTTTCAGGTCAATTCAGTCCTTTTGGAGTCCTTCTCTCCAAAATAAAGTAATTATGAATTACTAAAGTAAAGCAACTCACATTGAGTTGTCCCATTTGTAATTCCCATCCCATTCAGCTTCTCTTCAGTTACAGTGTTTTTCCAAAGCTGAGAGA
>NC_048568.1:39750000-39817500 GCF_013265735.2 Oncorhynchus mykiss
AAGACATCAGTCAGGAAGTTGAAGCTTGGTCACAAATGGGTCTTCCAAATGGACAATGACCCCAAGCATACTTCCAAAGTTGTGGCAAAATGTCTTAAGAACAACAAAGTCAAGGTATTGGAGTGGCCATCACAAAGCCCTGACCTCAATCCCATAGAACATTTGTTGGCAGAACTGAAAAAGTGTTTGCGAGCAAGGAGGCCTACAATCCTGACTCAGTTACACCAGCTCTGTCAGGAGGAATGGGCCAACTTATTGTGGGAAGCTTGTGGAAGGCTACCCGAAACGTTTGACCCAAGTTGAACAATTTAAAGGCAATGCTACCAATTACTAATTGAATGTAATGCAAACTTCTGACCCACTGAGAACGTGATAAAAGAAATTCAAGCTGAAATAAAATATTCTCTCTAATATTATTCTGACATTTCACATTCTTAAAATAAAGTGGTGATCCTAACTGACCTAAGACAGGGAATTTGTACTAGGATTAAATATCAGGAAAAGTGAAAAACTGAGTTTAAAAGTATTTGGCTAAGGTGTATGTAAACTTCAGATGGGGGCGGCAGCGTAGCCTAGTTGTTAGAGCGTTGGACTAGTAACTGAAAGGTTGCAAGATCAAATCCCCAAGCTGACAAGGTACAAATCTGTCATTCTGCCCCTAAACAAGGCAGTTAACCCACTGTTCCGAGGCCGTCATTGAAAATAAGATTTTTTCTTAACTGACTTGCCTAGTTAAATAAAGGTAAAAAAAAAAAAAATGTAACTCACAAATAAATGAGTGAATAACCCCCCCCCCCCCCCTCTCAGAGCATTATGGACCTGAACAACCTCTAAATTACATTGTACTTACATTGTACATTGTACTACAATTCTCCACCCTTCTCCCACCAAGGTTTGCACTTGCACTCTCCCCGAAGCCTTGGACTAGGGTAAGCAATGGAGGGAGGGACTTTCGACTGTTGTTAAATCCATCCACACTTTGGGAGAAAGGGTGTAGAATTGGGTCACACAATGGTATGAAATATTCATAGGGACCTCAGTGCAGCAGGTTCAGAGCTTCGAGTTCCTTGGTGTCCACATCACCAACAAACTTACATGGTCCAAACACACCAAGAGAGTCGTGAAGAGGGCACGACAAAACATATTCCCCCTCAGGAGACTGAAAAGATTTGGCATGGGTCCTCAGATCCTCAAAAGGTTCTACCGCTGCACCATCGAGAGCATCCTGGCTGGTTGCATCACCGCCTGGTATGGCAACTGCTCGGACTCCAACCGCAAGGCACTACAGAGGGTAGTGTGAACGGCCCAGTACATCACTGGGGCCAGAACCTCTATTGTGTCAGGGGAATGCCTTAAAAATTGTCAAAGACTCCAGCCACCCTAGTCATAGACTATTCTCTCTGCTACCGCACGATAAGCGGTACCGGAGCGTCAAGTCTAGGTCCAAGAGGCTTCTAAACAGCTTCTACTCTCAAGCCATAAGACTCCTGAACATCTAGTCAAATGGCTTCCCAGACTATCCACATTTCCCTCCCCCCCCTCCCCTCCCCTCTCCACACCACTGCCACTCTGTTGTCAACGATGCATATTCACTTGAATTAACTCTACCAACATGTACATACTACCTGATCTAACCGATGCCCCCACACATTGACTCTGTACCGGTACCCCCCCTGTATATAGTCTCTACATTGACTCTGTACCGGCACCCCCGTATATAGCCTCCACATTGACTCTGTACCGGTACCCCCCCTGTATATAGCCTCCACATAGACTCTGTACCGGTACCCCCTGTATATAGCCTCCACATAGACTCTGTACCGGTACCCCCTGTATATAGTCTCCACATTGACTCTGTACCGGTACCCCCCCTGTATATAGCCTCCACATAGACTCTGTACCGGTACCCCCTGTATATAGCCTCCACATAGACTCTGTACCGGTACCCCCTGTATATAGTCTCCACATAGACTCTGTACCGGTCCCCCCCCTGTATATAGTCTCCACATAGACTCTGTACCGGTACCCCCCCTGTATATAGTCTCCACATTGACTCTGTACCGGTACCCCCTGTATATAGTCTCCACATAGACTCTGTACCGGTCCCCCCCCTGTATATAGTCTCCACATAGACTCTGTACCGGTCCCCCCCCTGTATATAGTCTCCACATAGACTCTGTACCGGTACCCCCCCTGTATATAGTCTCCACATTGACTCTGTACCGGTACCCCCCCTGTATATAGTCTCCACATTGACTCTGTACCGGTACCCCCTGTATATGTTGTAATTTTTTACTGTTGCTCTTTAATTACTTGTTACTTATATCTCTTATTCTTATCCATATATTTCTTAACTGAACTGTCTGTTAGGGGCTCTTAAGTAAGCATTTCACTGTTGTATTCGGCGCATGTGACTAATAAAATTTGATTTAATTTGACCTTCTTCCAGGAAAGTTTCAGAGACGAGACAATCTGTGTCCTGACTATGAGTGGCATGTTGCTTTCACAGCATCTGGGGAAGAAATGACGTGATGCTAACATGACGCAGAGATGTAATTCAGATGCTGTATGTGTAGAAAACCTGGATATAAACCCTCCCTCCCTCCCTCCCTCCCTCCCTCCCTCCCTCCGACCCTCTCCTCGCCCCTCCCTCCCTCCCTCCCTCCCTCCCTCCTTCCCCTCCCTCCCTCCCTCCCTCCCTCCCTCCCTCCCTCCCTCCCTCCCTCCCTCCCTCCCTCCCTCCCTCCCTCCCTCCCTCCCTCCCTCTTCTCTCTGACCCTCCTTCCCCTCCCACCCTCCCTCCCTCCCTCCCTCATACAGTATGATTATAGCTAAGCCCCTCACCCTTTCTTGAAATGATGACATCCTGTCTTGTGTCCTACTGTGCCACCAAGGAGAAGAAATGACCTCATACTCCAGCCCTTCATTCACTTCAACATGGTAACCTACTATCACGACTGGCATCTTTTTTCAAACAATAGCTGTTATATAGCACCAAGGGAAGGAATTACCTCATTCTTAGGCTACATGACCGTACAATGACAGATATGAATAATGATTGTATGGTATCTAGGCCCCTCACCCCTTCTGGCTGTGTTGGGGATTCAGCTTTAAAATACAGTATGTGATTAGTGATTGTGGTATACAGTCCCAGCCCCAGTCACAGTCACAGGCCCTACTGCAGTCACAGCCCTGGTCACAACCCCGGTCCCAGTCCCAGTCACATTCACAGCCCCGGTCTCAGCCCCAGTCACAGCCCCAGTCCAATTTACAGTCCCAGTCACATCCCAGTCCAATTCACAGCCCCAGTCACAGTCACAGCACCAGTCCAATTTACAGTCACAGTCACATCCCAGTCCAATTCACAGCCCCAGTCACAGTCACAGCCCCAGTCCCAGTCCAATTTACAGTCACAGTCACATCCCAGTCACATTCACAGTCCCAGTCACAGCCCCAGTCACAGACACAGACACGGTCCCAGACATAGCCCCAGTCCAATTCACAGTCTCAGTCCCAGCCCCAGTCATAGTCACAGACACGGTCCAAGACATAGCCCCAGTCCAATTCACAGCCCCAGTCACAGCCCCAGTCCAATTTACAGTCCCAGTCACAGTCACATCCCAGTCCAATTCACAGCCCCAGTCACAGTCACAGCCCCAGTCCCAGACATAGCCCCAGTCCAATTCACAGCCCCAGTCCCAGACATAGCCCCAGTCCAATTCACAGCCCCAGTCACAGTCACAGCCCCAGTCCCAGACATAGCCCCAGTCCAATTCACAGCCCCAGTCCCAGACATAGCCCCAGTCCAATTCACAGTCACAGTCACAGCCCCAGTCCAATTCACAGTCCCAGTCACAGCCCCAGTCACAGACACAGACACGGTCCCAGACATAGCCCCAGTCCAATTCACAGTCCCAGTCCCAGCCCCAGTCATAGTCACAGACACGGTCCCAGACATAGCCCCAGTCCAATTCACAGTCCCAGTCCCAGCCCCAGTCATAGTCACAGACACGGTCCCAGACATAGCCCCAGTCCAATTCACAGTCCCAGTCACAGCCCCAGTCATAGTCACAGACACGGTCCCAGACATAGCCCCAGTCCAATTCACAGTCCCAGTCCCAGCCCCAGTCATAGTCACAGACACGGTCCCAGACATAGCCCCAGTCCAATTCACAGTCCCAGTCCCAGCCCCAGTCATAGTCACAGACACGGTCCCAGACATAGCCCCAGTCCAATTCACAGTACCAGTCACAGCCCCAGTCCAATTCACAGTCCCAGTCACAGCCCCAGTCACAGACACAGACCCAGTCAGTCCCATTCCCAGCCCCAGTTACAGCCCCAGTCCCAGTCCCATTCACAGTCCTAGTCCCAGTCCCAGCCCCATTCACAGCCAGTCCTAGTCCCAGTCCCAGTCCCAGCCCCAGTCCTAGTCCCAGTCCCAGTCCCAGCCCCAGTCCTAGTCCTAGTCCCAGTCCTAGTCCCAGTCCCAGCCCCATTCACAGCCACAGTCCTAGTCCCAGTCCTAGTCCCAGTCCCACTCCTAGCCCCAGTCCAGCCCCAGCTCCATTCACAGGCCCAGGCCCCTCACCCATCCTGGCTGTGGTGATTCAGCTTTACTCTCTATGAGTAGTTATTGTTTGGCAACCAGAGCCTCAACCCCTCACCCTGTGGTCCTGGTCCATTCAGTGGCTCATGTTCAGTAGAATAGTGTGAGAGGGGAAGTGGATCTGACGGACAGGAAGTGGATCGGACGGACAGGAAGTGAACAGGAAGCAGAGAGGCCTGATAGTGGAGTAACACAGGGAATGGCTGTGGAGGATTTTCCACCAGGTCGCACGCGCACACACACACACACACACACACACACACACACACACACACACACACACACACACAAACACAAACACACCCCCACACACACAAACAGACCCCCACACACAAACAGACCCCCACACAGATACACACACGCACACACACACACACACACACACACACACACACACATATATGGGTCCAAAATGCCACCAAATCTATCCCACTGTTGAAGTGATCATCAACAGAGCTCCACAGTCAACAACAGTAGCCTCGAATCAATGGATCGCTACAGATCTGGTGTTGACGTAGTCGTCTTCTAATTTTCGACCCTGTGGCACCATGCCAGCTGGGGTAGATGGAGTCAAGACCTCTACCTCCAGATCTCCCTCTTCCCTCATCCACAGCTTTCTCATTTGTTCCTGCAGCTCGGAGGAAGTCGAGGTAGTGACAGCGTTCCCCCCCCCCCTTGGCAAACAACATGGAAGGGCATAAGGAGGACAGAGGTCACCAGAGATGCTACGAGTGTTTTTTTTTAACAATGGGGTTGTTATTCAGTTTCTCCCATCCCTCATCTGAGCCCGTATTCCCATTGGTGTTTAGGGGGGAGGACAGTCAGAGGCGTGACCGACGTGTTTGTCTCGGGCCGTTACGTGGAGGAGCTAGAGGTAGGCGTGGCTGATTTGTTTGTCTGAGACTGGGAGGGGTCTTGTTTTCCTTCTGCTGTTGTTCCCCATGCAGACCCTCCTGTACATAGCACATCCCATTAGTAGTGGCCCCGTAGACACACACACACACACACACACACACATACACACACACACACACACACACACACACACACACACACACACACACACACAGACAGACAGACCCAGGAGAAAAAACAATGCTGAGAAGACCTTGCCTCTCTTCCTATGCGGTGGTCGTTAGGGAAATGGAAAGGGTGTTCTGTGTCCCTACTGCTGCTAATGACAGTCTGTTTTTATAGAGGTTCAGAGGCTTCATTAACTAACGTTGTGTTGTTGTTTTTTTAAATCAGGGCCTTATCATGGTAGGTCTAATACGATGCTCCACACTTCAACTCTTCAATTCTCCTTCCTAACTACTGGCTGTAACAATATAGTACATTGGTTGTGTATATATGATTGTATTCATGTCATGTGGTTTTTTTCTTAAAAACACCATTGTTGGTTAAGGTCTTGTAAGTAAGCATTTCTCTGTAAGGTCTACTACACCTGTTATATTCGGGGCATGTGACAAATACAATTTGATTTGATTGAAATCAATGAGGGATCATAGCTTTCACCTGAATTCACCTGGATTCACCTGGAACTCTGTGTATGTTGGAGGTAGTCTGCGTTGTTGAATTATATATCTACGGTCTGCACAATTATTGGTGGACTATATTTATCCTCCTATCCTGACACACATACACACACACACACACACACACACACACACACACACACACACACACACACACACACACACACACACACACACACACACACACACACACACACACACACACACACACACACACACACACACAAAGAGAAGTACTCAAGTCGTAATCATTCTCCTGTTAGTGTTGATAAGATCTAGGGGGTCTCCCAGCTAGACACATAAAGGAAATGTTTCAGCTCCGAGTCATTCCCCATCATGATTTAAAAAGCACCTCACGACTGTTGTTTTGTTGTTGTTTTGTTTAATAGCCAATGTCACCTGTTATTGCGATGTGATAACTCTTTCCTGTTGTAAAATCAAAGGTTGTTCATGTACAATATGTGATATCTATCCTATAATTTGAAGATATACAGATGGAGGATCTTAATTTGAGCCAGTTTGCTACAGCAGGAAAATAATCCTGCAGCAAGAGGAAATGTGATTTACTCTGTGGAATATAAATAATGGAAATTTTTTTGTAAGAGAAAATAAAGTTTGAAATGTCAAAATTCTCCGTAATAAAGTGATCAAATTAAGATCCTACATCTGTGTGGATGTCGCGTGGTGTGTTTTTACTTCTACTTCCGCAGAAATGCCTTTTACCTGTGATGTAATTGTGTGTTGTATGTCACAGCACACGCATGTTGTATGTGACAATATCATGCCTGTGTTACAGACACGCAGTGTGTGATGTGCTGTGATGTGCTCTGATGTGATGTGATGTGCTGAGATGTGCTGTGCTGTGCTGTGATGTGCTGTGCTGTGCTGTGATGTGCTGTGCTGTGCTGTGATGTGCTGTGCTGTGATGTGCTGTGCTGTGATGTGCTGTGATGTGCTGTGCTGTGATGTGCTGTGCTGTGCTGTGATATGATGTGCTGTGCTGTGATGTGCTGTGCTGTGCTGTGATGTGCTGTGATGTGATGTGATGTGATGTGCTGTGCTGTGATGTGCTGTGCTGTGATGTGCTGTGATGTGATGTGGTGTGATGTGCTGTGCTGTGCTGTGATGTGCTGTAATGTGATGTGCTGTGATATGCTGTTCTGTTATGTGCTTGGGTGGGGATTAGAGGGACCATACTTAAATTCACACAGAACACCAGATAAGACAGGGTAATTACACCAGATATAACAGACTGACCCTATCCCCCCGGCACATAGACTATTGCAGCATAGATACTGGAGACAGAGATAAGGATGGGTTGGGGGAAACTGTGTCCACAGACAGGGCCGACCAGGCAGGATATAACCCCACCCACTTTGCCAAAGCACAGCCCCCACACCACTAGAGGGATATCTCTCAATCATAGGACCTACTGAAGAGATGAGTCTTCAGTAAAGACCTCTTAAGGATTAACCTTCATTTTTTCAAATTTCGCCTAAAATGACATAGGCAAATCTAACTGCCTGTAGCTCGGGCCCTGAAGAAAGGATATGCATATTATTGGTAATATTTGAAAGGAAACACTTTGAAGTTTATGGAAATGTGAAAGGAATGCAGGAGAATATAACACAATAGATCTGGTAAAAGATAATACGAAGAAAAAAACAACCGTTCTTTTGTATTTTTTATACCATCATCTTTGAAATGCAAGAGAAAGTCCATAATGTATTATTCAAGCCCAGGTGCAATTTAGATTTTACTAGATGGCATCAGTGTATGTGCAATGTTTTAGACTGATCCAATGAATCATTGTATTTCTGTTCAAAATGTTGTGTCAAGACTGCCCAAATGTGCCAAATTTGTTTATTAATAACTTTTCATGTTCAAAATTGTGCACTCTCCTCAAACAATAGCATGGTATTCTTTCACTGTAATAGCTACTGTAAATTTGAAAGTGCAGTTAGATTAACAAGAATGTAAGCTTTCTGCCAATATCAGATATGTCTCTCATATCAGATATGTCTCGCGTCTCTCACATGCATAGGCAGACTAGTCCATAAAAATGGAGCTATATAGGAGAAAGCCCTGCCTCCAGCTGTGTGCTTATAAATTCTAGGGACAATAAGGAGGCCTGCATCTTTTGACCGTAGTGTACATGTAGGTCTGTACGGCAGGACCAAATCTGAGAGATACAGCTCTGGAAAAAATTAAGAGACCACTGCAAAATAATCAGTTCATCTGGTTTTACTATTTTTAGGTACAGTGGGGAGAACAAGTATTTGATACACTGCCGATTTTGCAGGTTTCCCTACTTACAAAGCATGTAGAGGTCTGTAATTTTTTATCATAGGTACACTTCAAATGTGAGACGGAATCTAAAACAAAAATCCAGAAAATCACATTGTATGATTTTTAAGTAATTAATTAGCATTTTATTATATTAATTGATTGTGGCGCTATGCAATTCAGTGGTTGTTGATGACAATTATCCCGTTAACGGGATTGCAGCCATAACAAGTTTACTCCCCAATTTCATGGTATCAAATTGTTAGTAGTTACAGTCTTGTCTCATCGCGGCAACTCCAGTACGGACTCAGGAGAGGAGAAGGTCAAGAGACATGCGTCCTCCGAAACACAACCTAACCACACTGCTTCTTGACACAATGCACATCCAACCCGGAACCACACCAATGTGTCAGAGGAAACACCGTACACATGGTGACCTGGTCAGCGTGCACTGCGCCCGGCCCGACACAGCGTGCACTGCGCCCGGCCCGCGCTAGTGCGCGATGAGACAAGGATATCCCTGCCAGCCAAACCCTCCCCAACCCAGACAACGCTGGGCCAATTGTGCGCCGCCCCATGGGCCTCCCGGTCACGGCCGGCTGCGACAGAGCCTGGGCTCAAACCCACAATCTCTGGTGGCACAGCTAGCACTGCAATGCAGTACATTAGAACACTGCGCCACCCAGGAGGCAAACATTTGTTTTTTAAACAACACAATACTAATGTTTTCACTTAGGTAGAGTTCAGAAATCAATATTTGTTGGAATAACCCTGATTTTCAATCACAGCTTTCATGCGTCTTGGCATGCTCTCCACCAGTCTTTGATGTTGGGTGGCTTGTTTGATGGCTTGTGACCATCCATCTTCCTCTTGATCACATTCCAGAGGTTTTCAATGGGGTTCAGGTCTGGAGATTGGGCTGGTCATGACAGGGCCATGACAGGGTCTTGATCTGGAGGTCCTCCATCCACACATTGATTGACCTGGCTGTGTGGCATGGAGCGTTGTCCTGCTGGAAAAACCAATCCTCAGAATTGGGGAACATTGTCAGAGAAGAAATAAGCAAGTTTTCTTCCAGGACAACCTTGTATGTGGCTTGATTCATACGTCCTTCACAAAGACAAATCTACCCGATTCCAGCCTTGCTGAAGAACCCCCAGATCATTCCCGATCCTGCACCATATTTCACAGTGGGTGAGAGACCTAGAGAGGCCTACAAGCCACAGTTTCTCGCACCCATTTTGTATACAGTACATTATTTGTCAACAGGTCAAGGCTTGGCTTTTTCAAGAGAGGCTTTATTACTGCCACTCTTAGTGAGTTTAGTACACATCCGGTGGATAGGGAGCCGTTTATTATGTTCAACATAGGAGGGCCAAGCACAGGAAGCAGCTCTTTCAGTAGTTTAGTTGGACATGGGTCCAGTATTTAGCTTGACGTTTTAGAGGCTATGACTATTTTCATGAATGTGTCAAAATACAGGATTAAAAAACTTGAGTGTCTCCATTGATCCTAGGTCCTGGCAGTTCTGTGCAGACTCAGGACAACTGAGCTTTGGAGAAATATGCAGTTTCAAGGTGGAGTCTGTAATTTGCATTCTAATCATCACGATCATTTCAAATAAGAAGTTCATGAATTTATCACTGCTGAAGTGAAAGCTATCCTATCTTGTTGAATGCTGCTTTTTTTAGTTAGGTTTGCGACATTATCAAAGATTCGGTTGGGAAAATAGGATGATAGCAGTGAGGGTATTGGATGTTGCACGGTATTGTCTTTTCAAGACTTCCAGTTAGGTGGAGCACCATTTCAGTTCTTGGTGAGGCAGATTGCTACTTGATGACCCTTCACATACCTGACCATTTCCTTGGCTCTCTTGCAGAGTGTACTCATTGTTTTCAGTGCCATGATGTCCTTGAGGAGCAGATTAAATGCATGAGAAGCACAGCCAATGGGTGTGATGTGACGGTAGGACTCCTCCACTTTAGACCAAGCAGCCTTCATGTTCGCAGCATTGTCTGTCATCAGTGCAAATACCTTCTGTGATCCAAGGTCATTAATGAATTCCTTCAGCTCATCTGCAATGTAGAGACCGGTGTGTCTGTTGTCCCTTGTGGTTGTGTTCTTGTTGAATACTAGTTGAGGGGTGAAGATGTAGTTAATTTTTCTTTGCCCACGAACATTCTACCCATCAGAGATGATTGCAATACAGTCTGCTTTCTTTATGATTTGCTTGACCTTCATTTGAAATCTGTTGAACTCTGCATCCAGCAATGAGTAGAAAAAGCATGTCTGGTTGGCGGGGTGCATGCTGGGCGAAGAACATTCAGAACTCTCTTCCAATACACATTGCCTGTGTACATCAGAGGTAAACCAGTTGCATAAACAGCTTGAGCAAGACATTCATCAGCATTTCTCTGACTACGTTCCTCCATTGAGACAAAAACACTTCTGATTCCAGGAGGACCATGAGCCGTGGCAATTTTCTGTAAAGATTAGAATTATTATTATTTAAAAAAAAATACAATTTCATGTACAGATAAAAATAGTTAAGCAGTTAGATTAAACAACTCCTTTGTAAGATAAATGTTTTAAAGTTAAACATGTATGGACACAGGTGAATTAACACTCCTCAGTTAGCAGGCTCAAGCAAACTAAAACCCACATGGTAGCAAAAACTTGTTAACAAGTTAGAAATGATTTAAACACACTTTGCTGTAGGCTACTATTTACTAGTTAACAAAAAATGATGTATGTCATATAAAAGATATTCCCCCACACCCAGTATTGAAATCAAAACTTACCATGAAGCACGTAGTCCTTGGCTCAGACAGTGTAGTAGTGTGGGCTCAATAGCATCTCATTCCTGTGCAAGATCTTGAGAATCAGCTGTACATGGGATGGAAGAATGCACTGTGCATGCAGAGGGTTGCATTTCTATTGAATTGGGGATAGTGTTAACCAAAATGTGCCACAAGACCAAGAATTGTTTTATGTTTATCCCACAAAAAAAGGTTCACTGTTACAAGCTAACTTTCTTAGATGAATTTAAGCAAAATTCCCAAAATTCCAGTGCTTAATAACTTCCCATGGAAGTTTCCCCAAAAATGTTCAGACCCTGTGCAACCCTAGGCTTGAGCCATGTTTCAGTCAGGCCAATCACATCAAGATTATGATCAGTGATTAGTTCATTGACTATGACTGCCTTGGAAGTGAGGGATCTAAAATGTGAGATATCACAATCTCTTTCAATAAGGACAGGAATAATGGCTAGCAGCCTGCTGCCTGGCCTGCATCCTATCTCATTGTGGAGCTAGAGGAGTTAGAGCCCTGTCTATGTTCATAGATAAGATGAGAGCACCCTTCCAGCTAGGATGGATTCTGTCACTCCTCAACAGGCCAGGCTTGGTCCTGTTTGTGGGTGAGACCCAGAAAGAGGGCCAATTATCTACAAATTCTATATTTTGGGAGCGGCAGTCTTCAACCAGCGATTGAGTTGTGAGACACTGCTGTAGAGCTCATCGCTGCCCCTAACTGGGAGGGGGCCAGAGACAATTACTCGATGCCGACACATCTTTCTAGCTGATTTACACGCTGAAGCTATGTTGCGTTTGGTGACCTCTGACTGTTTCATCCTAACATCTTTGGTGCCAACATGGATAACAATATCCCTATACATCTACACTCGCCAGTTTTATCATTAGCCTTCATCATCTTGAGATTAGCCTTTACTTCGGTAGCCCTGCCCTTGATTAGGGCAGGTTTTGGCCGGCAGGGATGTCCTTGTCCCATCGCGCTCTAGCGACTCCTGTGGCGGACCGGGTGTATGCACGCTGACACGGTCCCACGCTGACACAGTCACAGGAAAGGGGGGGCTGGGCCGGTTTTATGACACCTCATGCCAATCGTAAATCTTATCAATCAAATGTATTTATAAAGCAATGCAGGTGTAGAAGAAGCCAAAGGGCAGAACCTAGGAAGAAACCTAGAGAGGAACCAGGCCATGAGGGGTGGCCAGTCCTCTTCTGACTGTGCCGGGCAGAGATTATAACAGAACATGGCCAAGATGTTCAAATGTTCATAGATGACCAACAGGGTCAAATAATAATAATCACAGTGGTTGTAGAGGGTGCAACAGGTCAGCACCTCAGGAGTAAATGTCAGTTGGCTTTTCATAGCCGATCATTCATTCAGAGTATCTCTACCGCTTCTGCTGTCTCTAGAGAGTTGAAAGCAGCAGGTCTGGGAATGGTAGCACGTCTGGTGAACAGGTCAGGGTTCCATAGCCGCAGGTAGAACAGTTGAAACTGGAGCAGCAGCACGACCAGGTGGACTGGGGACAGCAAGGAGTCATCTGGCCAGGTAGTCCTGAGGCATGGTCTCTCCTCCGAGAGAGAGAGAGAGAGAGAGAGAGAGAAAAGAGAGAGAGAGAAAAAAAGAGAGAGAAAGAGAGAAAGAGAAAGAGAGAAAGAAAGAAAGAAAGAAAGAGAGAGAGAGAGAAAAAGAAAGTGAGAATTAGAGAGAGCATACTTAAATTCACACAGGACACTGGATAAGACAGGTTAAGACAGGAGAAATACTCCAGATATAACAGACTGACCCTAGCCCCCCGACCCATAAAGTATTGCAGCATAAATACTGGAGGCTGAGACAGGAGGGGTCAGGAGACACTGTGGCCCCATCCGACAATACCCCTGGACAGGGCCAGGCAGAATATAACCCCACCCACTTTGCCATATCACAGCCCCCACACCACTAGAGGGATATATTCAATCACCAAATTACCATCCTGAGACAAGGCCGAGTATAGCCCACAAAGATCTCCTCCACGGCACAAACCCAAGAGGGGGAGCCAAACCGGACAGGAAGATCACGTCAGTGACTCAACCGACGCACCCCACCTAGGGACGGCATGTAAGGGAAAACCCCCATGAATGGACAAAAGTCAGTGAACAATGTCCAAATTCCATACATAAGTATTGAAAGTACCAAATCAGGATGTTATGTCCATTTGCCATATATGATCATAGGAAGTCGGCTTCCCAATCCAAAAGTCAGTAAATCATGTCCAAATTAAATAAGAAATGTCCAAATGGCATTTATACTGACCAAATGATATATGTCATTAAGTTAAGCCCTGCATCAACCTAGAAGGTCTATTTGTCATGCTTGATCATAAGAAGTCATAGGAAGTAAGAATTTGGTGAAATGTGAGAGAAGTGGGACTCTGCGATTTTTTAAAAGATTATTTGAAAAATGTTTCAAATGACCAGGGGATGGGCACAGATGGAGGTCCCTACCCTGCCATGGACCCATTGCACCCCCCTAAAGGCATTAAAAAACATTTTTATGGGCATTTACCATCACGAATTTGACATGCTCTAATATATTGCAGAAATGCCCAATTGACTGGCCTGTTGAACTCGGGATGGCCGGGCAGTGATAGTGGTTCCTCTCCATCGCTTGTTGCTGTTGATTTCAGCATGTCCATTTGGTGATGGTTCATCACTGCTTAAACTTATTGCAAATGGACAAAAGTCAGGCATCAAGTCAGCGTCCATCAGTAAATAAGATATCATTCTGACACCAAACTGATAGAAACTGACACCAAACTCACTTTGTCCAACTCGTTTAGAAGCCATCTATGACATCTTTTAGAGCGGGCCCAAAATTCACAGGGCCTTCTGTTTAAACCATAATAAAAACGTAAAACACATAATTATGTTCTAGCTGCGGGTCCAGTTTTGACATTATGTGTAGGCTTAGCTAAGACCTCCGCAAATTCCGAGTTTCGGAGCCTGAGCAACAACCTTAATTAGTGCTGAAAATTCCCTTTTTACGGGCGTTGCTATGGGGTCCTTGAATAAACTATCGGACAGAAACTTTAGGGTCCATCTCTATGGGCCGAGGCGGTTTCAATGCACCTAGTCTGTAACTCTGGGACTTTTCTAAATGTCATCATTTTCGCGATGGTCAAAATGAATTGAAGTCATTGCAAATGTACAAGGCTGTTTCTCGGCCTGAGAACCTTCTAGAGCCACATAACTCACCGTGCACTATTGACTTAAGCTCTAGAAAAAGGTTTCTAAAGATTCAGAGCTCTAGGTCTGACGGTTCTTTGATGGTGCGAACACCGGTATCTAGTGCAGGCTCTGTGTGTCTGTAAGCCCCACACTGTATTACTCTATCCTTGCTGTGTGTGTGTTTGAGATCAGAAAATCAGATAAATCACGTAGAGCTCCGAAACCTGCCTTAGCGGATTAGTCTGAACACGCCACAACTGGATCTATAACTTTTTTGAAAAGAAAACACATTTCTTTAACTTTCACCAATTGTACATTGTACAATTTCTCGTAAATTACGATAGATACATGGCTGGTTCATGTACTTTGACGTGAAGTGGTCAAATTAGTTCTCTATTACCATTTGGGCCTTAACTCAAAAATGGGCCTTAACACAAAAAGCAAGTGAGAGACTTCATTTGATGTCTTCCCGGAAGATCTGGCCCTGGGGCACGACCCGAGTCTGTCGGCCTATTTTTACCTTTTGAATGTAGGGGCAGTATTTTGATGTTTGGATGAAAAACATACCCAAATGAAACTGCCTATTTTTCAGGCCCAGAATCTAGAATATGCATATAATTGTCAGATTAGGATAGAAAACAGTCTAAAGTTTCCAAAACCGTCAAAATATTGTCTGTGAGTACAACAGAACTGATATTGCAGGCGAAAACCTGAGGCAAATCCAACAAGGAAGTGCCTAATAGAAATAAATCTCCCTTTTCCATTGCATGCCTTCCCTTCATTTAAAGGGATATCAACCAGATTCCTTTCCCTATGGCTTCCAAATGGTGTGAACAGTCTTTAGACATAGTTTCAGGCTTTTATTCTGAAAAATGAGCGAGAAGGATCACATCGTGTCAGTGTATGGCTGGGTGCCAGCAGAGTTTTGCTTGCGCAACAGCTTGGAGCATTTTTTCTCTCTCTCCTATTGAAAAAGCTACGGTCCGGTTGAAATATTATTTATTATTTATTGTAAAAACAACCTTTGATTAACCTTGGATTGATTAAAAAAAAACGTTTGACATGTTTCTACGAACTTTACGGATACTTTTTGGAATTTTTGTCTGCCCTAAGACCAGCAGACGTGAAGCCGTGGCTACACGTCGAAATGGTTGGAAACTCTGAAACTCAACACGAGGTGAAGAAAAACTCACTAGACCAAAATATTGACAGTATTCAGCTGTGCATGTAAAGGGATCTAGAACTTTTACTAAAGACACGAGGTGGGAAGGAAGGAAATCCCATCTCAGACAATCACGGAGTCCCTTTTCTATTTGAACACTCCACTACAAGACCAAAACTAATAAGAAGGACATTGTGACCTCTGGTGGACAATCAGAGCCTTACACCCATCGAGCTATTCCACATCGAAGGATTGATTGGTTTCAACAGAGACGACGAGCAAAGCCATCTAATTTACACGTAAATACATTGCATTTCTTACTCAAACGGGTGTTTCTCGTATGTAAGATACAGTGCCTTGCAAAAGTATTCGGCCCCCTTGAACTTTGCGACCTTTTGCCACATTTCAGGCTTCAAACATAAAGATATAAAACTGTATTTTTTTGTGAAGAATCAACAACAAGTGGGACACAATCATGAAGTGGAACGACATTTATTGGATATTTCAAACTTTTTTAACAAATCAAAAACTGAAAAATTGGGCGTGCAAAATTAATCACTGTTTATGGTTAATAAGGTGAGCGTAGTTTCCAAATGTACGATAAATGTCCCTGTCTCCCCATCTCTCTATTTTCCCCACCCCCTTCTCCATCTCTGTATAATAAGCCGTCATATCTTGTCAGTCCACTAGGGACTTTATCTCATGTACGTGTGTATGTGTATTCTGTGTTATTATTTCCTAAATTAGTAAATAAATAAATAATTAAATCAATTTGTGTAGTACTGAATTGTCAGAAAAGTCTGGGGAGTCTGGGGAATTCTTACGAATTCTTACGGATTCAAGAAGACGTTCAGAATGAGACTGATATGAGGTAACGATTAATAAATTACTGTTATCTTGAGTTTAATTTGGGAGATGGTAACTCGTTTAGCAACTTCTTCCGTGTTTCTAATTAGTTTATTTAAATTCCTAATTAGTTAATTTAAACAGGTAAACAATTAAACATAGTTAGTGGATTGAATAAATAACAGTCATCAGATTAATGAAAGTCACGTCACAACAATTATTTTTTTGTCTAATATTGTGGGCAATGGAGTCACCAATGACTAGGGTTTTAAAATTGTCAGAGCTAATGGTGGGAGGCTTTGAAACGGATGGAGGAGAGACCTATGAAGGCTCAGCCTCTGAGTGACTCGTTGCTTATTGGGGAGAACCAGTTGAAGGTTTCTGTCAGTTGAATGACCGACAGCATTTGTCCGTCTGTGGGGACTGTGTGTGTGTGTGTGTGTGTGTGTGTGTGGGGGGGGGTTATACAACTATCTGTAGTTACTGGTGGCACAGACGCTGTTTCATCCTTTCCTAAACTTAAATTACCCTTGCCTAACGATCTGAAGCTGTGCTTGCAACATGGCCATCCTCACCATAAGACAATAGTATGTTATGAGCACAGGGACTGCAATTAGATGGCAGAGTGTTAATGTTTCAACTTAGCTTTTTCAGCTGGTGGAGGTCCTGTAAAAAGTTGAGCAAGGGAAAAAAAAGACGTTAGTAAATGTATTAAAAATATAACCCAAAAGGTTTG
This sequence comes from Oncorhynchus mykiss, assembly GCF_013265735.2. Lineage (NCBI taxonomy): Eukaryota > Metazoa > Chordata > Actinopteri > Salmoniformes > Salmonidae > Oncorhynchus > Oncorhynchus mykiss. The sequence continues at coordinate 39,767,192 of NC_048568.1, forward strand.
GCACATAGCCAAGTAGCAACAAACAGCACGACAGCACGGAGACAAATCAGGAAGTTGAGGGCGGAGCGATGAGCAGTGGATCCCCAATGTGATCAGAGCTGGGAGAGAGGGAGAGAGAATGAGGGAGAGGACTGCCTGAGCTGATCATCGCCTAAGGAACATCACTTCCTTCACTTCTCTCCCCTCTCATCCCTTCCTCCTCCCTCTTGTCCACTCTCATTCCTTCCTCCCCCTCTCATCCCTTCCTCCCTCTCTCCCCCCACTCGTCCCTTCCTCTCACCTCTTGTCCGCTCTCATCCCTTCCTCCCCCTGTCCCCCCTATTATCCCCTCTCACCCCTTCCTCTCCCCCTCTCATCCCTCCCTCCTCTTGTCCTCTCTCATCCATTCCCCCCCTCTCCCCCTCTCATCCCTTCCTCCCCCCTACCCCCTCACCCACCTCTCATCCGCCCCCCTTTCCCCCCTCTTGTCTCCTCTCTTCCCTCCTCCCCCTCTCATCCCTTCCTCCTCCTCTTGTCCACTCTCATCCCTTCCTCTGCCCACTTGTCCCCTCTCATCCCTTACTCCCCCTCTCCCCCAACTCATCCCTTCCTTGCCCCACTCATCCCTTCTTCCTCCTCTCCCCTACTCATCCCTTCCTCCCCCCACTTGTCTTCTCTCATCTCTTCCTCCCCCCTCCCCTCCCACCTCTTATCCCTTCCTTCCCCTTCCCCATCTCATCCCTTCCTCCATCACTCCCCCCTCTTCCCCCTCTCATCCCTTCCTCCCCCCTCTCATCCCTTCCTCCCTCCTCTTGTCCCCTCTCATCCCCTCAATTGTCCCCTCATCCATTCCTCCCCCTCTCCCCCTCTCATCCCTTCCTCGCCCCTACCCCCTCACCCACCTCTCATCCGCCCCCCTTTCCCCCCTCTTGTCTCCTCTCTTCCCTCCTCCCCCTCTCATCCCTTCCTCCTCCTCTTGTCCACTCTCATCCCTTCCTCTGCCCACTTGTCCCCTCTCATCCCTTACTCCCCTTCTCCCCCAACTCATCCCTTCCTTGCCCCACTCATCCCTTCCTCCTCCTCTCCCCTACTCATCCCTTCCTCCCCCCTCTTGTCTCCTCTCATCTCTTCCTCCCCCCTCCCCTCCCACCTCTTATCCCTTCCTTCCCCTTCCCCATCTCATCCCTTCCTCCATCACTCCCCCCTCTTCCCCCTCTCATCCCTTCCTCCCCCCTCTCATCCCTTCCTCCCTCCTCTTGTCCCCTCTCATCCCCTCAATTGTCCCCTCATCCCTTCCCCACCTCTCCCCCTCTCATCCCTTCCTCCCCCTCTCCCACATCTTCTCCTTTCACAGTTCTGTGTTCCTTATCTACAGCATTAAAGCAGCTGTATGCTTGTGTGTGTGCGTGGGTCATTGTGTGTGTGTGTGTCTAGACATGTGGCACATGATCTGTGTCTGTACGTGGGATGCGTTTGAATAGAGACGCACACGTTTGTCTTCAACTCGTGAGAGGAAGGGAAGCCGTTACAGAGGGTGCTATCATCTAAAGTCCATTGCAGTTCATTCACAACAGTATGGATGAAGAAAAAAGGGACATTTGAGATGTGACTGATTAGATGCGGTAAGTTCAGCTTGTACAGAGAGAGAGAGAGAAAGAAGAAGAAAGACAGAGAGACCGGGAGAGAGTGTGTCAGAGAAACAGAAAGAGAGAGATAGTGTGTCAGAGAAACAGAAAGAGAGAGAGAGTGTGTCAGAGAAACATAAAGAGAGAGAGTGTCAGAGAAACAGAAAGAGAGAGAGAGAGACAGAGTCAGGTAAAGATAAAGAGAAAGAAACAGAAAGAGAGAGAGAGAGAGACAGAGAAACAGAAAGAGAGAGAGTCAGATAAACAGAAAGAGAGAGAGTCAGAGAAACAGAAAGAGAGAGAGTCAGAGAAACAGAATGAGAGAGAGTCAGAGAAACAGAAAGAGAGTCAGAGAAACAGAAAGAGAGAGAGAGAGTGTCAGAGAAACAAAGAGAGAGAGAGAGAGACAGAGTCAGGTAAAGATAAAGAGAAAGAAACAGAAAGAAAGAGAGAGAGAGACAGAGAAACAGAAAGAGAGAGAGTCAGAGAAACAGAAAGAGAGCGAGTCAGAGAAACAGAATGAGAGAGAGTCAGAAACAAAAAGAATTAGAGAGTGAGATAGAGAGAAAGATATAGAGGTCAGAGCGTGAAATAGAGAGAAAGAGAGAGAGAAAGAGAGAGAGAGTCAGAAAAAGAGATAGAAAGAAAGAGATAGCGTGAGATAGAGAGAACGCAAGCTGGAGGATCCCTGAAACCATGGCCCTCTTCTCCTATAATGTTTGGAGAGTAATACAACATTTACCGCAGCTGTTTATAGTGAAAGTGAGTGGTGGAATGGACTTATGTTGCCATGATGGATGTCAAGGGGTCTGAGTGGGACTATAGCTAATGCTAGATGGCTTACATGAAAGCTACGCTGGCTGCCTCTCAAGGCTGTAATAACTGAGTATCGCTGATGCTATGTGGCTAACGCTAGACACGCTAGCCATGCTTTTCACTGATAAAACTTTATTGTTCCCCAGACCCAGTGCCAGGATAAAGTGACTGGGTGGCTACGTTCTTTTTGGGGATGGAAATTATATTGAATTCTGCTTTTATAAACGCAATACCACAAAAAAAACAACAACGTCAAGTTAAAAATGATGAGACTGAGATCATGAAGTGATTTTGAAGTTAGAGGTTGGAGCCTGTATGAACGTAAAATAGGATCCTTTTATCCTTATCCTTTTGTAAGGACAAAGATTCAGCAGAAGGCAAGTAGAGGTGCAAATGTGTTGGATAAATTGTTTCAATGATAACGGTGAAATTTGAAAATACAAGGTTCTGACTTCAAAATGTCTGCGTTCAAAAGAAAAAAGTGTCTCAAACAAAACCTTTACAAATAAAGCACAAGTCTATCAGGCTCAGATACAGCCTCCCCCCCGAGCTACTCAACCTTGAACAAAATACAACATCTCCAAACAGACACTTAAATACATTTGGCTAAACCTATTCTTGGCGCGAAGGCCAAGGCTTTCATATTGTAATTGTCTGCATCATTTCCAATCCTCCATATATATATTTTGGAAACATCTACTTTGTGCATGACACAAGTCATTTTTTCCAACAATTGTTTACAGACATATTATTTCACTCATACTTCACTGTATCAGAATTCCAGTGGGTCAGAAGTTGACATAGACTAAGTTGACTGTGCCTTTAAACAGATTGGAAAAATTCCCCAAAATGATGTCATGGCTTTAGAAGATTCTGATAGGCTAATTTACATAGTTTGAGTCATTTGGAGGTGTACCTGTGGATGTATTTCAAGGCCTACCTTCAAACAAACTTGCTTGACATCATGAGAAAATCAAAAGAAATGAAAAAATGAAATAATTTTTTTTAGACCTCCACAAGTCTGGTTCATCCTTGGGAGCAATTTCTAAATGCCTGAAGGTACCATGTTCATCTGTACAAACAATAGTACGCAAGTATAAACACCATGGGACCACGCAGCCATCATACCGCTCAGGAAGGAGACGCATTCTGTCTCCTACAGAAGAACATACTTTTGTGCGAAAAGTGCAAATCAATCCCAGAACAACAGCAAAGGACCTTGTGAAGATGCTGGAGGAAACAGATACAAAAGTATCTATATCCACAGTAAAACGAGTCCTATATCGACATAACCTGAAAGGCCACTCAGCAAGGAAGAAGCCACTGCTCAAAGACCGCCCTAAAAAAGCCAGACTACAGTTTGCAACTGCACATGGGGACGAAGATCATACTTTTAGGAGAAATGTCCTCTGGTCTGATGAAACAAAAATAGAACTGTTTGGCCATAATAACCATTGTTATGTTTGGGGGAAAAAGGGGGAGGCTTGCAAATAGAAAAACACCATCCCAACCGTGAAGCACAGGGGTGGCAGCATCATGTTGTAGGGGTGCTTTGCTACAGGAGGGACTGATGTACTTCACAAAACAGATGGCATCATGAGAAAGGAAAATTATGTGGATATATTGAAGCAACATCTCAAGACATCAGTCAGGAAGTTAAAGCTTGGTCACAAATGGGTCTTGCAAATGGACAATGACCCTAAGCATACTTCCAAAGTTGTGGAAAAATGGCTTAAGGACAACAAAGTCAAGGTATTGGAGTGGCCATCACAAAGCCATGACCTCAATCCTATAGAAATTGTGTGGGCAGAACTGAAAAAGCATATGCCAGCAAGGAGGCCTACAAACCTGACTCAGTTACGCCAGCTCTGTCAGGGGGAATGGGCCAAAATTCACCCAAGTTTTTGTGGGAAGCTTGTGGAAGTCTACCCGAAAAGTTTGACCCAAGTAAAACAATTTATAGGCAATGCTACCAAATACTAATTGAGTAAATGTAAACTTCTGACCCACTGGGAATGTCATGAAAGAAAAGTATGAGGAAAGAAAACATACAAAGTATGTTTTACATTTCGTTATCTTGCTATTTTTTAGGCCCACACTTTAGCTCCGCTCAACCCCTCCCATCTATCTCTGAACAATCCAAAGTTAATTTCTATTTGCAGCTGTGCTGTGATGCCTCACTAAAGTTCTGAACCTTTCTATTCTCATAGTTTCTACAGATTGTAAATTAAAGATACATATATTTGCTAAGAGTGCTATTATATTATTGATCAACTTTTTTTAATGCTATTTGCACAGTTTTTATTATATATATATATTTTCAAACTTTATATAAATATTTTTTTTCAACCTTTTATATATTTTTTCAATGTTTTTAGATAAATATGTATTTTTTTTGTGTACTTTTACCCATATTTCTTCCCCAATTGTTAGTTCCAGTCTTGTCCCATCGCTGCAACTCCCCTACAGACTCGGGAGAGTCACAGGTGAAGGTCTAAAGACATGCGTCCACCGAAATACGACCCTGCCTGCACTGATTCCTGACACACTGCTCGCTTAACCAGCCACACCAACGTGTCGGAGGAAACAACGTCCACCGAAACACGACCCTGCCTGCACTGGTTCCTGACACACTGCTCGCTTAACCAGCCACACCAATGCGTCGGAGGAAACACCGTCCAGGTGGCGACCGAAGCCCGCCATAAGGAGTCACTAGAGCGCGATGGGACAAGGAAATCCCGTCCAGCCAAACCCTGCCGTAAACCGGATGACGCTGGGCCAACTGTGCCTCGCCTCATGGGTCTCCCGGTCACAGCCGGCTGTGACACAGCCTGGGATCAAACCCGGGTCTGTAGTGACCCCTCTCTGATATGGTCTAGATAACATAACTGTGTCAGGGCTCTCTGGTATGGTCTAAATAACCTAACTGTGTCAGGGCTCTCTGGTATGGTCTAGATAACCTAACTGTGTCAGGGCTCTCTGGTATGGTCTAAATAACCTAACTGTGTCAGGGCTCTCTGGTATGGTCTAGATAACCTAACTGTCCTGCTGTGTTTCGCGTCTAATTGGACCGATTTACAAGTTCTCTCTCTGAAAAATGTAGTTCATTTAATCTGATTGTCATAAGGTTCCATGACTTTGTCCACACAGGGCATCTGAACACACAAAATACGTTTGGGTGATTTTCATGACATTTTGGGTGTTTTATTTAACATTTGTACACCTGTGGTGTTCCTGGTCAAAAATGACCGGTCATTAGATATGAATGGGTGACACGACAATTGGGTTATAAAATTGAGTTCAGGCACATACTCATTCATCAGATGTGCCAACTTCCTGTGCTTACCGGAGAGCGAGAGAGACCGGGCAGGCACTGTGTTATGCTGTAGAGCGCCCTCGTCTACGCATCTGGTCTCCAGTGCGTCTCCTTGGGCCGGCATGCATGGCACCAGCCTTACCAATGGTGTCCCCGGTTCGCCAGCACAGCCCAGTGCGGGCTATTCCACCTCGCCGCACTGGCAGGGCGACCGGGAGTATTCAACCAGCTAAGGTTGGGCAGGCTCAGTGCTCAAGAGCTCCAGTGTGCCTGCACGGTCCGGTCTATCCAGTATCACCTCCACGCACCAGCCCTCCGGTGGCAGCTCCCCGCACCAGGCTGTCTCTCCGTCTCATCCCTACAGGTGCTCCCGCCTGTCCAGAGCTGCTAGAGTCTCCCGCCTGTCCAGAGCTGCTAGATTCTCCCGTCTGTCCAGAGCTGCTAGAGTCTCCCGCCTGTCCAGAGCTGCTAGAGTCTCCCGCCTGTCCAGAGCTGCTAGAGCCTCCCGCCTGTCCAGAGCTGCTAGAGTCTCCCGCCTGTCCAGATCTGCTAGAGTCTCCCGCCTGTCCAGAGCTGCTAGAGTCTCCCGCCTGTCCAGAGCTGCTAGAGTCTCCCGCCTGTCCAGATCTGCTAGAGTCTCCCGCCTGTCCAGAGCTGCTAGAGTCTCCCGTCTGTCCAGAGCTGCTAGAGTCTCCCGCCTGTCCAGAGCTGCTAGAGTCTCCCGCCTGTCCAGAGCTGCTAGAGTCTCCCGCCTGTCAAGCGCTGCCAGAGCCGTCCTCCTCTACAGCGCTGTCAGAGCCTCCCGTCTGTCCAGAGCTGCTAGAGTGTCCCGCCGTCAACCAGCCTGAGCTACCTCTCGGTCCTGAGCTACCTCTCGGTCCTGAGCTACCTCTCGGTCCTGAGCTACCTCTCGGTCCTGAGCTACCTCTCGGCCACGGCGGACAGATGCCCACCCAGACCCTCTCCTATAGGTTCAGGTTTTGCGGCCGGAGTCCCGGGGGGGGGGGGGGGGGGGGGGGGGGGGGGTGTGTACTGGGGGTACTGTCACGTTCTTTGTTTTAGTGTTGGTCAGGACGTGAGCTGAGTGGGCATTCTATGTTGTGTGTCTAGTTTTCCCGTTTCTATGTTTGGCCTGATATGGTTCTCAATCAGAGGCAGTTGTTAGTCATTGTCTCTGATTGGGAACCATATTTAGATAGCTTGTTTTGTGTTGGGGTTTGTGGGTGGTTGCCTTCTGTCTTTGTGTCTATGCACCAGATAGGACTGTTTTGGTTTCCACATTTGTTGTTTTGTATTTTGTAGTGTTCTCATTTATCGTCTATATTGAACACGTTGAACCCTAACCACGCTGCATTTTGGTCCTCCTCTCCTTCAACGGAAGAAAAGCGTTACACCAGGGGAAGATGGGAAATGACTGCAGGTATGACCATTTCTTCACCTCATATGCTCTTGGTCAGGAGCTGCTCCAAAAAAATAATAAAAAAAGACCATGTTGGGGACGGTCAGAAGGAATTGACCTCCAGCCTTACTCACTACCAAGGACAGGGATAATTTGTTCCTCTTAAATTTGTCTTCACCAATACACACACTCTTGTGTCCTACTGCCATTTCTGTGTGTGGAGTAAAGTAAAGTTTTTTTGTCCCTGCATAAAAAATAGAAATTTGTTAAAACGGATTTAAGTTTCCCTGTATGAAAGTCCCCAGCAACTAGGAGCACCGCCTCTCGGGGGAACGTTTTCTTGTTTCATTATGGTGGAACACAGCTCATTCAATGCTGGCTTAGTGCCAGCCTCAGTCTGTGGTGGTATGTAAAGAGCTACAAAAAATACAGAGGAAAACTCTCTAGATAGATAGTGTGGTCTACAGTGTATCATGAGATACTCTACCTCAGGCAAGCAATAGCTCGAGACTTACTTCCTTTAGATATTGTGCACCAGCTGTTGTTTACCAAAATTTATAGTCCACCGCCCTTACCAGACGCCGCTGTTCTATTCTGCCGGTACAGCGTATAAACCAGCCTGCTGTATGTTGACAGTGTCGTCGTTCAGCCACGACTCTGTGAAGCATAAGATATTACAGTTTTGAATGTCCCGTTGGTAGTTTAATCTTCCACGTAGGTCATTGATTTTATTATTCTGCTAGCAGAATGGAAGGAAGTGGAGGTTTATTCGATCCAGCATGAAATCGCAGAAGGTAGCCCGCCCTCTGGTCCCTTTTTCTCCTTTTTCTCCGCCTCACGCAAATCACGGGGATCTGGGCCTGTTCCCGAGAAAGCAGTGTATCGTTCTCGTCGGGCTCGTCAGACTCGTTAAAGGAAAACACAGGATTCTGCCAGTCTGTGGTGAGAAATCCCAGTCCTGATGTCCTGAAGTTCTATTCGGTCATAAGAGATGGTAGCGGCAACATTATGTACAAAATACGTTACAAAATTAAGTTACAAACAACGCAAATAAACAAACAAAAAAACACAATCGGTTGGACACGTAAGATGTCATCATTCTTCTCCGGCATCATTTTTGTAATCCAGACACTTTGGAAAGCATTGCATTCAAAAAGTTTTCAGACCCACTGACTTTTTCCACATTTTGTTATTTGCAATGTATTAAAACATTTATTAAATTAAACAAAATCCTCAGCAATCTACACACCATACCCCATAATGACAACATCTAAACAGATTTTTAGAAATTGTAGCAAATGTGTTAAAAATAAAAAACAGAAATACCTAATTTACATAAGTATTCAAACCCTTTGCTATGAGACTCGAAATTGAGCTCAGGTGCATCCTTTTTCCATTGATCATGCTTGAGATGTTTCTACAACTTGATTGGAGTCCACGTGTTGTATATTCAATTGAATGGACATGATTTGGAAAGGATCACACCTGTCTATATAAGGTCCCACAGTTGACAGTGCATGTCAGAGCAAAAACCAAGCCATGAGGTTGAAGGATTTGACTGTAGAGCTCCGAGACAGGATTGTGTCGAAGCACAGATCTGGGGAAGGGTACCAAAAAATGTCTGCAGCATTGAAGGTCCCCAATAACACAGCAGCCTCTATCATTCTTAAATGGAAGAAGTTTGGAACCAACTGGACTCTTCCTAGAGCTGTCTGCCTGAGCAATCGGAGGAGAAGGGCCTTGGTCAGGGAGGTGACCAAGAACACGATGGTCCCTCTGACAGAGCTCTAGAGTTCCTCTGTGGACATGGGAGAATCTTCCAGAAGGACAGCTATCTCTACAGCACTTCAACAATCAGGCCTTTATGGTAGAGTGGCCATATGGAAGCCACCCCTCAGTAAAAGTCACATGACATCCCACTTGGAGTTTGCCAAAAGGCACCTAAAGGCCTCTCAGACCATGAGAAACAAGATGGTGCCTCTTTGGCCTGAATGCCAAGAGTCACGTCTGGAGGAAACCTGGCACCATCTCCACGGTGAAGCATGGTGGTGGCAGCATCATGCTATGGGGATGTTTTTCAGCAGGAGGGACTGGGAGACTAGTCAGGATTGAGGCAAAGTTGAACGGAGCAAAGTACAGAGAGGTCCTTGATGAAAACCTGCTCCAGTCCACTCAGGACCACAAAATGGGGTGAAGGTTCACCTTCCAACAGGTCAACAACCCTAAGCACACTGCCAAGAACCTGATCGAACATCTCTGGAGAGACCTGAAAATAGCTCTGCAATGACGCTCTTCATCCGACCTGACAGAGCTTGATAGAATCTGTAGAGAAGAATGGGAGATGCTCCGCAAATACAGGTGTGCCAAGCTTGTAGCGTCAAACCCAAGAAGACTCGAGGCTGTAACCGCTGCCGAAGGTGCTTTCAACAAAGTACTGAGTAAGGGGACTGAAATTTCCACTTCTAATTTTTAATACATTTGCAAACATTTCTTAAAACCCTGTTTTTGCTTTATCATTACGTGGTATTGTGTGTAGATTGATGAGGATTTTTTTTTACATTTAATACATTTTAGAATAAGGCTGTAACCTAACAAAATGTTTAAAAAGTCAAGGGGTCTGAATACTTTCCGAAAGGCACTGTCTTTGAGAAGTTTGACTCCTGCACAGCAGCTATATAAGTATAGTATATCAGATATCCTTAGATCTCACCATTTTCTCATAAGCTTCTCATCAATAGTCATGGAAACGAATGTTGTCTACTGGCAAATATGCAGTATTCAGTGTGAGAATTTCAAAAAACGTTTCCATGACTGTTAAAAAATGTTCTCTCTTTCTCTTGAAGAAGAAAAAGGACAATCCAAGTTTCAAGCCTCACATAACACAGCTTTGGACAGTAAGGGTTAAATGTGAGAGACATGGACCTGTTTCTACAAGTTACACACTTTGCATAGCGAGCCAACTGTGAACCCTCCAACCACTGTTAACCCCAGTCAACTTGCAGCTTGTAAACACTATTCTGATGGGGGCTCTGCCTTGAGTGTAAGGATCCCCAGAAATGTAAAAGGAGGCACCAGGGAATTCACATACATACATACTGTACAAGCACAGACACACGCATATACACACAGAAATCTCCAGCTGTGTGTCCTCTGAGAGTCTTATTTCACACTATCTTCGACATGCTTCGTGCTTGAGTGTGAGAAAGAGAGACAGAGACAGACGGACAATAGTAGGGGAGAGATACAGAGAAAAAGAAAGAGAGAGAGAGGGAAAGGGAGCGAGAGAGAGCGAGAGATGGAGAGAGAGAGGGGAGAGAGAGAGAGAGAGGGAAAGGGAGCAAGAGAGAGAGCGAGAGAGAGAGAGAGAGTGGGGAAAAGGGAGCAAGAGAGAGAGCGAGAGAGAGCGAGAGAGAGAGAGAGCGTGAGAGAGAGAGAGATGTTTACTGTTAATTTTTATTGTTTATTTCACTTTATATATTCACTTTATATATTATCTACCTCACTTGCTTTGGCAATGTTAACACGTTTCCCATGCCAATAAAGCCCTTGAATTGGAGAGAGAGATAGAGAGAGAGACAGAGACAGAGACAGAGTGAGACCAGCAGGGTACAGTAGACCGGGGCCTGAAGTCCAGTGCTCAGTTAGCCCTGTGTCAACTAACTGTTGTTAAAACAATCAGGATGAGGGTACAGCCCCCCCCCCCTCCACCCCCTACACCTCCCATAAAGGGCCTGTTCCTCCAACACCCCTGCAGCTTCATCTCTTCTTTACCACTCTCCTCCCTCCTTCCCCTACTCCCCTCCTTTTTGATGTTCATGTCTGATGTTTGTTGAAGAACTTCAAACCTCGTGTTTGTTCTGTTGTTGGAGTGAGGAGGATAGTTGGTTTTTGATTTTGGTCAGTAATCAGCATGCTAGTGTAGGTGGGGGAGGAATGGTTTTAATAGACAGGATGGAAGCTGTACTCAATTTAATGGATTTATTTTAAACCAGGATAGTCCTCATTTCTGTCACACTCTGGTTTTACCTCTGTTTTATATGGTCCACACAAAATGAATAAAAAATAAAAAAATAATTTAAAAAAAGTAGTGTGTGCATACAGTATGTATTCATCCACTTTGCTATGAAGCCCCTAAAGAAGATCTTTTGCAAACAATTGCCGTCAGAAGTCACATAATCAATTAAATAAAGTTCACCTGTGTGCAATCTAAGTGTCACATGATCTGTCACATGATCTCAGTATTTCTACACCTGTTCTGACAGGCCTCAGAGTCGGCAACACCACTAAGCAAGGGGCACCACCAAGCAAGGGGCACCACCAAGCAAGGGGCACCACCAAGCAAGGGGCACCACCACTAAGCAAGGGGAAACACCACTAAGCAAGGGGCACCACCAAGCAAGCGGCACCAGTAAGACCAAGGATCTCTCCAAACAGGTCAGGGACAAAGTTGTGGAGAAGTACAGATCAGGGTTGGGTCATAAAAAAATATCAGAAACTTTGAACATCCCACGGAGCACCATTAAATCCATTATTAAAAAATGGAAAGAATATGGCACCACAACAAACCTGCCAAGAGATGGCCGCCCACCAAAACTCACGGACCAGGCAAGGAGGGCATTAATCAGAGAGGCAAAAAAGAGACTAAAGATATCCCTGAAGGAGCTGCAAAGCTCTACAGCGGATATTGGAGTATCTGTCCATAGGACCACTTTAATGCTGTACATTCCACAGAGGCTTTACAGAAGAGTGGCCATTGCTTAAAGAAAAAAGCAAACACGTTTGGTCGTCGCAGTAAATTGCAGTAAATTGCAGTAAATTGCAGTAAATTGCTGTACGGCCACTTTTTTGAGTCATGTCCATTTCAATTCAGGAAGTAAAGTGGAATTCCAATTTCTTATTGAAAAGCAATTAGTAAAATTGGAAGGCTATATATACACATCTGTGTGTAAGGCTATAGGGACCCATCGACACCAAGCAGCAAGGGGAGCTGGTCTTGTTTTCATTTAAGAGCAGCAAAGCAATTTCACAGCAGCTTTTATTGGGTAATAATGTACAAACTGAACGTGTGTGTGTGTGTGTGTGGGGGGGGGGGGGGGGGGGGGGGAGCTCTGTTCTGTTCATAAGGTGAATAAAGGGCCTTTGCGCGCCAACTGCACATCATACTGAAGTTAATTTGTCCTTTGTACAAAGAACAGGAGGGAGGAAGGAAAGAGAGAGAGTAACATTGAGATAATGAGGGAATATGGAGAGAGAGAGAGAGAAAGAGAGACAAAGAAAGAGAGACAGAGAGAGACAAAGAAAGAGAGACAGAGAGAGAGAGAGACAGAAAGAGAGAAAGCGAGAGAGAGAAAGAGAGAGAGAGACTGAAAGAGAGAGAGAGAGACTGAAAGAGAGAGAGAGAGACTGAAAGAGAGAGAGAGACTGAAAGAGAGAGAGAGACAGAAAGAGAGAGAGAGACAGAAAGAGAGAGAGAGAGACAGAGAGAGACAGAAAGAGAGAAAGAGAGAGAGACAGAAAGAGAGAAAGAGAGAGAAAGAGAGAGACTGAAAAAGAGAGAGAGACAGAAAGAGAGAACGAGAGAGAGAAAGAGAGAGACTGAAAGAGAGAGAGAGACAGAAAGAGAGAACGAGAGAGAGAAAGAGAGAGACTGAAAGAGAGAGAGAGAGAGAGAGAGAGAGAGAGAAAGAGAGAGAGAGAGAGAGAAAGAGAGAGCGCCTCACTCTCCTCTAGCCACACCCCCTTTTCTCATTCCACTCAACTAATTAACTTTGGGCTATATCACCATGGCCATACCGACACTTTGATATATACACAACACAAATATAAACCTAACATGCAACATTTTTACAGGGTTACAGTTCATATAAGGACATCAGTCAATTGAAATTAATTTGGGAGAAATTTGTTTTTGTGAGCATGGAATATTTCTGGGATCTTTTCTTTCACCTCGTGGAACATGGGAACAACACTTTACATGTTGCATTTATATTTGTTTTTATCACCATGGCTACACAGAACATTTGCTCTACATCACCATGGCTATACAGAACCTTTGATGTACGTCACCATGGCTACACAGAACCTTTGATCTACATCACCATGGCTATACAGAACCTTTGATCTACATCACCATGGCTACACAGAACCTTTGATCTACATCACCATGGCTACACAGAACCTTTGATCTATGTCACCATGGCTACACAGAACCTTTGATCTACATCACCATGGCTATACAGAACCTTTGATCTACGTCACCATGGCTACACAGAACACCCTGTTACTCGGCTTCCTCTCCCTTCATTACCTTTCCTTCTGTCTTTCTCTCTCTCTCTCTTTCTCCACTAGGTCTCCCTCTCCTTGTACCCAGGGCACTGTACTCTGGGGTTGTTTTGTAACAGCCCAGCCTGGCCTGTGGAGAGAGGGAGGAAGGAGAGCAGTGTGAGAAAGTGCTTTTTTTTTTGGAGTGGACAGGAATTGGCCTTACGGCGCACGGTTCCTCTCCTCGCCACGGGAACAATGCCGTGGCTCACACCCCTCTGCAGCCCCTCCGCCATTCACATGGAAACGTTCCCAGAATTCCACTCCCAGGCTCAGAGGTAAGGCCTGAGGCTGAGAACGGATAGAGAGAGCAAGGGTAAGAATGGGAGGTAAGGCTGAGAAAGGAGGAAGGAAGAGAGAGAGAGAGAGAGAGAGAGAGAGAGAGAGCGAGAGAGAGAGAGAAAACGAGTGGAGGAAGCAGTGTTGATTCTACTTGTTTCTGCAGACTGTTTATAGGCCATTCAGAACAAACCAAGAGGTGAAGAAGGACATCCCCAGCCACTACACAGACTGGACCCAGTGTGTATGTACGCCTGCGTGCGAGTGTGTGTGTGTGCAGAGGCTTCATGCCCATAGGGTGCATTAAGGGTGCACTCATAATTATTTTGCAGAGGGGGTACACTGACTGGACTAGACACACTGCCCCCCCACACCGCCCCCTATTCTCCCTAGTAAGTATCCAGCTAGCACATTTACTTCGGTATGTCTCTGGTTTCATATTGGTTGTGGGAAGAACAAAGCCATACGTTTCTTGACCTGTAAAACTGAATGTTCTGAGAACAGAAGCGAACGTTTAGCTTGTTCTGGGAATGTTTGGTTTTAGGTTCCAGGGAGGTTCTGAGAATGTTTTACTCTGGTTCCAGGGAGGTACTGAGAACGTTTTACTCTGGTTCCAGGGAGGTTCTGAGAACTTTTTACTCTGGTTCCAGGGAGGTTCTGAGAACGTTTTACTCTGGTTCCTTGAAAGTTTTCCTGGGAGGTTTTATAAACGCTCTGAGAACAGAAATGATAGGTTATTGGGAGGTTTTTGAATAACTTCCTTAAAACCAGTGGTGGAAAAAGTACCCAATTATCATACTTGAGTAACAGTAAAGATATGCAAAATTTAAAGTCACCCAATAAATTACTACCTGAGTAAAAGTCTAAAAGTATTTGGTTTTAAATATACTATCATGAGTAAAACCACGAATAGTAAAAACATCCTTATATTAAAAACCAGATGGCACATTTTTCATTTTTATGAATAGCCAGGGGCACACTCCAACAGTCAGACATAATTTACAAACAACGCATTTGTGTTTAGTGAGTCCGCCAGATCAGAGGCAGTAGGAATGACCAGGGAGGTTCTGTTGATTAGTGTGTGAATTGGACCATTTCCTGTCCTGCTAAGCATTGAAAATGTAACAAGTACTTTTGGATGTCAGGGAAAATGTAAGGAATAAAAAAGTACATTATTTTCTTTAGGAATGTAGTGAAGTAAAAGTAAAAGTTGGAATATAGATAGTAAAGTACAAACAAGTATTTTTACTTAAGAACTTTACACTTTTAGCTTATTTTGGGCTAACTTTTTTTTTAAATCGAAGCATATGTAGAAATTAATTTCCTTAGGGATTAATCATGCATAGGGCTGTTGCGGTGACTGTATTACCGCCACACCAGCGGTCACGAGTCTGCTGGCCATTAGTAGCCTACCAAACTTGCTAACTGCCTGGTACTAAGCACTCCTTTGTCCCTCTAATCACTCTGACATCTATGCAAATGTCTTCGAAAATCTAATCAAACACTTCATGGGAGCCCATGAGCTGATGTTGCACAACATTTCTCTAGGCTAAGCAATTGCGGGAGAAAACAGAGTGATGGCCGCTAATAAAAAGAGGAGGATCCCATCAGTTTTCTATAGGCTAGGCCTACTCTATTTATTTCTCAACTTTCCTAATATTAAGTACAGTGGAAGTTGTAAGTTTACATACACTTAGGTTGGAGTCATTAAAACCTTCATCCACTCCACATATTTCTTGTCAACAAACTATAGTTTTGTAAAGTCGGTTAGGACATCTACTTTGTACATGACAGAAGTAATTTTTCCAACAATTGTTTACGGACAGATTATTTCACTTATAACTCACTGTATTGCAATTCCAGTCATTTACATACACTAAGTTGACTGTTAAACAGCTTGGATGTCACGCCCTGACATGTCTCTATTTTGGTTTGGTCAGGGTGTGATTTGGGTGGGCATTCTATGTTCCTTTTTCTATGTTTTTGCATTTCTTTATTTTGGCAGGGGTGTGGTTCTCAATCAGGGACAGCTGTCTATCGTTGTCTCTGATTGGGAACCATACTTTAGGTAGCTTTTCACCACAGGGTTTTTGCGGGTAGTTAATTTATGTTTAGTACTTTTCAGTACTATTTTGGTTATTCCCTTTGTTATTTTGTTATCGTGTTCAGTTCATAAAGAAAGCATGAACACCTACCACGCTGCGCTTTGGTCCGATGATTCCTCATCTTCAGACGACGACGAATATATTGGAAAATTCCAGAAAATTATGTTATGGCTTTAGAAGCTTCTGCTAATTGAAATCATTTGAGTAAATTGGAGGTGTACCTGTAGATGTATTTCAAGGCCTAGCTTCAAACTCAGTGCCTCTTGCTTGACATCATGGGAAAATCAAAATAAATCAGCCAAGACCTCCACATGACCAGACTTGTAGACCTCCACAAGTCTGGTCATCCTTGGGAGCAACTTCCAAACGCCTGAAGGTACCATGTTCATCTGTACAAACAATAGTATGCAAGTATAAATACCATGGGACCACACAGCCGTCATACCGCTCAGGAAGGAGACGAGTTCTGTCTCCTAGAGATGAACGTACTTTGGTGCAAAAAGTGCAAATCAATCCCAGAACAACAGCAAAAGACCTTGTGAAGATGCTGGAGGAAACAGGTACAAAATTATCTATATCCACAGTAAAACGAGTTCTATATCGACATAACCTGAAAGGCCACTCAGCAAGGAAGAGGCCACTGCTTCAAAACCACCATAAAAAAGCCAGACTACAGTTTGCAACTGCACATGGGGCCAAAGATCATACTTTTTGAGAAATGTCCTCTGGTCTGATGAAACTAAAATAGAACAGTTTGGCCATAATGACCAGCGTTATGTTTGGAGGAAAAGGAGGAGGCTTACAAGCCGAAGAACACCATCCCAACCTTGAAGCACGGGGGTGGCAGCATCATGTTGTGGGGTTGCTTTGCTGCAGGAGGGACTGTTACACTTCACCAAATAGATGGCATCATGAGGTAGGAAAATTAAATCGATATATTGAAGCAACATCTCAAGACATCAGTCAGGAAGTTAAAGCTTGGTCACAGATGGGTCTTCCAAATGGACAATGACCCCAAGCATGCTTCCAAAGTTGTGGCAAAAAGGCTTAAGGACAACAAGTTCAAGGTATTGGAGTGGCCATCACAAAGCTCTGACCTGAATCCCATAGAAAATTTGTTGGCAGAACTGAAAAAGCGTGTGTGAGCAAGGAGGCCTGCTAACCTGACTCAGTTACACCAGCTCTGTCAGGCGGAATGGGCCAAAATTCACCCAATTTACTGTGGGAAGCTTGTGGAAGGCTACCCGAAACGTTTGACCCAAGTTAAACAATTTATAGGCAATGCTACCAAATACGAATTGAGTGAATGTAAACTTCTGCCCCACTGGGAATGTGATGAAAGAAATACAAGCTGAAATAAATCATTCTCTCTACTACTATTCTGACATTTCATATTCTTAAAATAAAGTGGTGATCCTAACTGACCTAAGACAGGGAATTTTTACTAGGATTACATGGCATGAACATAAACCACTGAGAAAAGCATCCTCCATTTGCTATTTAAGTGCATAGATGACGTGTATTTTTTGTTTTGTTATAGGTGCATGATGGTCCATTCTAAATCAAAACAAATGTCACACATTCTTTAGTATATGTATAGACATTAATAAATCAAGAATAGTCTGATGGGTGGCAATATGATATATTATGACTTGTGAATGACACCCAGGATAAGAAACAAAGCCTTTTTTTGCGTCTTGTTCGAACCATAGTCCCACACCTCATGTAGCCTAGCCCATAGACCTATATGTTTTTAATAAGGTTTGTATCACAACTAAAGTTGCCAAATAACTTCTTAACATTAACATGTGAAGAAATAGCTTAGTAGCTTATTAACATTTTAAGCTAAACATTCTGATCTGCTTTGTCAACCAACAGTTGTTTTATAGGGGATAGTAGATTGACATAGGCTAGCGCTTTTGCTGTTTGTTAGGCATCTTGCTGGCTGACGAAAAGAAAATGTGGACAGTTCATCCAATATCTTCAATATGCCCCTCGGATTTGGATAAGGAAATGCACAGTTGCGTCCCCGATGTATCTGTCTCAACCTGTAGCCTGTGAGAAGATGGAAAGCTGTGCGAGGGAGAGAGCTGTCAAATTGTTGATTCATGCCAACACATTTTTTTTAAAATTCTGCCCCAGTATCAGTGAGATTTGAACCTAAAAACCACATGTTCTCTAGCCATGAAATTAGTCCACTGTGCCACCAGGATGGAGCTAGCTTAACATGTTTTTTTTACGCATAAAAAATACGTAAATTTTTGTTTTATTCAAACGGACCCCATTTTAAAGAAAACAAGCTCTCAATTAAAATCAGGTGTGGCCAATTAGTGAGCAGCCAACACACCTGAACAGACTTAACAAGATAGAGGACACCTGCTGTGAACAGAATGTTTAGTTTATAAATAGAATTCTTCGAACATTAGTAAAGTTTTCATGTTCTGAGAATGGAATGTATATGTTTTTAAATAGCATTCTTAGAATGTTCTCTGAAGGCAGTGCTAGCTCCAGGCATATGCCACATAATCGGTGGCACAGGGGCCCTCATCTCCAGGCAGCCCCCATTGATTTTGTTAGTCACTCTTATTCAGATATAATCATAAGTCATGGCAAAATGGATAGAATTGCAGGAAATTATCTTTAAAACTGCAACAATGTATCTCTGCCCCATGGCAACATGTATAGAACTGTGGAAAACTTACTTTAAATATGCAACATTTTCTCTACGCCCCATGGCATAATATGTAGAATTGCAGGAAATGTGCTTTAAAACCTACATGCTTCTCTTCACCATCAAGAACGGGGCCCCAAAAAAATATTCTCGCTTAATGTGTACAATTCATTTGTTTTTTTGCATTCACAGAATATTTCCAAGTACTGACTTAAAAGGGAACTACACATTCTCTGAATGTCCTGAGAACATCGATTAAGTCCCACAATTTTTTTTGAAGTAAAAATATTCAGTTCTTGCAACAATTTGAGAATATGACTTTAAATAGAACCATGAGTAAACCTGCAGGAAACGTTATGCTGAAGTACTGAAATTCCCACAGAAGAACGTTATTTCTCAACATTCTCTGAAGCAATGTCAAAACAGTTGGAGAACATTACTAAAATTGAAACTAAACAAAGTTTGAACTTTTAGAAAAAGTTCTGTCAAAGTAATGAAATAATGTTATTTTTTTGTCAAGTTCCTTTAAATTTCTAAAGCTAAGCAACTAACCTGCACCATTCCAGGAAAGTTGTGGAAAGGGTGTATGCAAAAAACGAACCATAGGACAACCAATCTCTCACCAAACTCTAAGAAACATATTGTTGGTGGACCTTGGTTCCTTCCAAGGTGCACCATGGAGCTAAGATGAGGAGAGAGTGTAAATCAGGGGAGACAGAAAGTAGAATTCCGTAAACATTTTCAAAGCGCTGGTGGTGCGTTCAGATTTCTATCAACTAGAGCAAGCGCACACGATTAAAAATTATACTCACCAGACGCACACTTGTCGAGCTGGTGCACGTGCTTACAGGGTTCTGCCGTGCTTCAGGTGATAGCGCTTTGAAAAGTTCATGTAAATATACTTTCCTGTGGATGTAATGTCTCACATTCCTGCCCGCCAAAAGGACCAACCGGACGGACAACCGGTAAAGTTCAAATATAATTTGATTCAACATTCAGGCATGTAGAGGTCGTGAGAGGAAACATTCATGATTCAAACCCTCATGTAGAATTCAGGGTTTCCAGTCAAGCACAGCCACATAAAATCTGATTTGAAACCTAACCGTAACCCTATCTTTAACCACACTGCTAACCCTAACCTTAAATTAAGAACAGAAAGCACAATTTTTACTTTGCAACTGGTCCATCTAGCGGATATCGCTCAGTTCTGCTTCAAGGACAAGACTCATCCCAATAAACGTCAACCTGCATATACCATGGCACGCCGGTTGATAACCACTCCCCTAGATTGCAGGAAAATGCTGTTTCAGGTGTTCCTAAATAGTCCCGTATGACCCCCGAAGTACATACTACCACATCAAGCCTGCCTTGATGACAGCTTTGCACACTCTTGGAATTCTCTCAACCAGCTTCACCTGGAATGCTTTTTCAACAGTCTTGAATGAGTTCCCACATATGCTGAGCACTTGTTTGCTGCTTTTCCTTCACACTGCAGTCCAACTCATCCCAAACCATCTCAATTGCGTTGTGGTCAGGTGATTGTGGAGGCCAGGTAATCTGATGCAGCACTCCATCACTAACCTTCTTGGTAAAAAATCCCTTACACATCCTGAAGGTGTGCTGAGTCATTGTCCTGTTGAACAATAGATGATAGTCCCACTAAGCGCAAATCAGATGGGATGGCGTATCTCTGCGGAACACTGTGGTAGCCATGCTGTGGTAGCCATGCTGGTTAAGTGTGCTTTGAATTCTAAATAAATCACGAACAGTGTCACCAGCAAAGCACCCTCACACCTCCTCCTCCATGCTTCATGGTGGGAACTACACATGTGGAGATAATCCGTTCACCTACTCTGCGTCTAACAAAGACACAATGGTTGGAATCAAAAATTTCTAATTTGGACTCATCAGACCAAAGGACTGATTTTCAACGGTCTAATGTCCATTGCTTGTGTTTCTTGGCCCATGCAAGTCTGTTCTTCTTATTGGTGTCCTTTAGTAGTGGTTTCTTTGCAGCATTTCGACAACGAAGGCCTGATTCACGCAGTCTCCACTGAACATTTGACATTGAAATGTGTCTGTTACTTGAAGCATATATTTGGGCTGCAATTTCTGAGGCTGGTTACTCTAATGACCTTATCCTCTGCAGCAGAGGTAACTCTAGGTCTTCCTTTCCTGTGACGGTCCTCATGAGAGACAGTTTCATCATAGCGCTAGATTTTTTTTTGCGACTGCACTTGAAGACATTTTCAAAGTCTTTTCATTTTCCAGATTGACAGACCTTAATTTCTTCAAGTAATGATGGACTGTCATTTCTCTTTGCTTATTTGAGCTGTTGTTGCCATAATATGGACTTACCAAATAGGGATATCTTCTGTATACCCCCCCTGCCTTGTCACAACACAACGGATTCACTCAAACGCATAAAGAAGGAAAGAAATTCCACAAATTAAATTTTAAGAACGCACACCGGTTAATTAAATGCATTCCAGGTGACTACCTCATGAAGCTGGTTGAGAGAATTCCAAGAGTGTGCAAAGATGTTGTCAAGGCAAAGTGTGGCTACTTTGAAGAATCTAAAATATATTTCAATTTCTTTGGTTACAATTGTACATGATTCCATGTGTTATTTCAGTGCTGATGTCTTCACTATTTTTCTACAATGTAGAAAATAGTAAAAAATAAAGAAAAACCCTTGAATGAGTAGGTGTGTCCAAACTTCTGACTGGTACTGTAGCTACTTGTCACGCCCTGACCGTAGATTGCTTTGTATGTTTCTATGTTTAGTTCTATGCTTGCATTTCTATGTGTTTGGCCTGGTATGGTTCCCAATCAGAGGCAGCTGTCAATCGTTGTCTCTGGTTGAGAACCATACTTAGGCAGCCTGGTTTTGCCCTTGAGTTGTGGGTAGTTGTTTTCTGTTTTGTGTGTATCACTTGACAGAGCTGTTTCGTTCTCTTTGTTATTTTGTTTAGTGTTCAGATTTGATTACATTTACAACATGAACACTTACCACGCTGCACCTTGGTCCTCTCCTTCTTCCACCTACGACAACAGTTACACTACTAGAACTAATGTAGTAAACCTGCTTCAATCATGCAGTAAAGTGTACAGTCAGAAAGCAGTTGATTAGTTACACCGGTGGCAGTAAGACCCAGATGCAGACCGTGTCGAAGTAACATGGGCAAAGGTACAGGACGGCAGGCAGGCTCAATTTCAGGTCAGGCAGAGGTCGGTAATCCAGAGGTGGGGCAAAGGTACAGGACGGCAGGCTCAGGGTCAGGGACAGGCAGAGTGGTCAGGCGGGCGTGCTCAGGGTCAGGAGAGGCAAGGGTCAAAACCAGGAGGACGAGAAAAGAGAGACTGGGTAAAAGCAGGCGCTGATACAAAAAAACACTGGTTTATTTGACAAACAAGACAAACTGGCAACAGAGAAACAGAGAACACAGGTGTAAATACACAGGGGATAAAGGAAAAGATTGGTGAAACCTGGATGGGGGTGGAGACAATCACAAAGACAGGTGAATCAGATCAGGGTGTTTCAAAACAAATTAAACCAAAAGCTTACCTTGACTTTGAAGAGTTTCAGTGTTGGATAGCCATAGCCAACTAGCTAACATAGCATCCATCTCTGGTTGAGCCAGTTGTTTGATTAGGCTAAACTAGCTAGCTGCATTAGCTAGCATAGCACCCATCTCTGGTTGAGCCGGTTGTTTGAGTAGGCTAAACTAGCTAGCTGCATTAGCTAACATAGCATCCATCTCTGGTTGAGCCGGTTGTTTG
This sequence comes from Oncorhynchus mykiss, assembly GCF_013265735.2. NCBI lineage: Eukaryota > Metazoa > Chordata > Actinopteri > Salmoniformes > Salmonidae > Oncorhynchus > Oncorhynchus mykiss. The sequence continues at coordinate 39,789,486 of NC_048568.1, forward strand.
AGTAGGCTAAACTAGCTAGCTGCATTAGCTAGCTAAGTAAATGAAAGTGCTTGCTTCTCCTTCATTTTTGAAGAAATTAAGTTCTTCAAAACTGTTCAACTATTGTCTTTCTCTCTCTTTGAGTCAACCACTCATCACATTTTACGCACTGCAGTGCTAGCTAGCTGTAGCTTATGCTTTCAATACTAGATTAATTCTCTGAACCTTTGATTGGATAGACAACATGTCAGTTCGCACTGCAAGAGCTCTGATAGGTTCGAGGATGTCCTCCGGAAGTTGTCAAAATTACTGTGTAAGTCTATGGAACGGGGTGAGAACCATGAGCCTCCTAGGTTTTGTATTGAAGTCAATGTACCCAGAGATGGAGGGAAACTAGCTGTTTTCCAGCTACACCATGGTGCTACTCTACAGAGTGCTGTTGAGGCTACTGTAGACCATTGCAAAACAGTGTGATGTAATAAATTATTTGGAGACAAATTTAGTATAGTTGTATCTAAAAATTATAACTGTTTTAATGTTTCACTATTTAAAAAGAAAAAAAAATATTCACTGAGGAGGATGGTCCTCCCCTTCCTCCTCTGAGGAGCCTCCAATGAAACACACACACACGCACGCATGCACGCACACATGCACACACACACACACACAAACCAGGTCAGAAGTCTAATGATTTCCAAATGTGTGTGTGTTTGTGTCAGTATGTGTGTGTGCGCATGATAAAGAGAGAGAGAGATAGAGAGAGAGAAAGAGAGAGAGAGAGGGGGGACAGGGCCTCTCTGCACTGACTCAGACTCCCCCCGCCGTCCCCCGGACCCCCTGATCATCCTATTGTTTAGTCTTCCTGTGTTGCATTCTGTAGCCATGGTATGGACACCAAGCTGCATTCCTCACCTCACCATCACCCTTCATTTATAGAACCACATCCAGGAAGTCTTAATTCAGGACAGTGTAACATACCGGTAATATAGGTGTGCGTCTCAAATGGTGCCCTATTCCCTACATAGTGCGTTACTTTGACCAGGGCCCATAGGGAAGTCTGTCTCTACAAATGTGAAGGAGGACACCTGAGAAGAGAGGGTTTTCAAATCCACAACATGTCTAAATAAAATATATTTTTTGTTTCGCTTTTAGTTTCATTATGTTTTTTGTGTGTTTTTGTGTGTTTTTTGTTGTTGTGTGTGTGCCCAGTCCTCTGTCCTCCCAGGGCCCCTCGTCCTCCCGCCCCGCTCTGCCCTGTCCTCTGTCCTCCCAGGGCCCCTCGTCCTCCTGCCCCGCTCTGCCCTGCCTGAGGATATGGCCTCGGCGTGTATGTGTCTGAGAATGCAGTGCGTGTGTGTATGTCTGTGTGTGTGTGTGTGTGTGTGTGTGTGTGTGTGTGTGTGTGTGTGTGTGTGTGTGTGTGTGTGTGCATACGTGCTTCTGTGCATGCGTGCACACATTCCTGTGTGTGTGTGTATGTGTGTGTAAAGGGGAGTGTTAAGGAAGCACCTGTCCTGTGTGACCACGAGTGATGCTGCGTTTATCTGACCTCGCTCACATCAGGTGGCTTCCTGGTTTCCGTCAGACCCTTCTCCCTGAGGCCTGCCCTAACTGGCCGATGGAAGTACCTCCTCCTGTCTCAGTGTCCATTGATCTTGAGAGCATCGTTGCTATTTTCTGTCTCTCTCTCACTTTCTCGACCTCTACCTCTCTCTCTCCAGATGCAGCCACAGCGGCAGACCCAGCCTCCTCCTCAACCTTTTCAAACTCCTTTTCAACCTCTTTAACCTCCTCCTCAACCTCTACTTCCTCCTCTGCAACCTCCTCCTCAACCTCAACCTCTACCTCAACCTCAACCTCCTCCTCAACCCCTACCTCTACCTTCTCAACCTCCTCCTCAACCTCTACCTCCTCCTCAACCTCTACCTCCTCAAACTCCTGCTCAAACTCTACCTTCTCCTCCTCAACCTCTTCCTCCTCTACCTCCTCCTCCTCAACCTCCTCTACCTCCTCCTCCTCAACCTCCTCCTCCTCCTCCTCCTCAACCTCTACTTCAACCTCTACCTCAACCTCCTCCCCAACCTCTATCGCCTCCTCCTCAACCTCTACCTCCTACTCTTCAACCTCCTCCTCTACCTCTTCCTCATTTACCTACTCAGCCTCCTCCTCTACCTCCTATTCAACCTCCTCCTCAACCTCTACCTCCTCCTCAACCTCAACCTCCTCCTCAACCTTAACCTCCTCCTCCTCTACCTCCTCCTCAAACTCTACCTCTTCCTCAACCTCTACCTCCTACTCCTCAACCTCCTCCTCTACCTCCTCCTCCTCCTCCTCAACCACCTCTACCTCCTCCAAATCAAATCAAATTTATTTTTTAAAGCTTTTCTTACATCAGCTGATATCTCAAAGTTCTGTATAGAAACCCAGCCTAAAACCACAAACAGCAAGCAATGCAGGTGTAGAAGCACGGTGGCTAGAAAAAAAAGAAAGGCCAGAACCTAGGAAGCAGGCTTTGAGGGGTGCCCAGATCATAACAGAACATGGCCAAGATGTTCAAATGTTCATAGGTGACCAGCAGGTTCAAATAATAATAATCACAGCGGATGTCGAGGGTGCAACAGTTCAGCACCTCAGGAGACAGGTAGCAGGTCAGGGGACAGGTAGCACGTCCGGGGACAGGTAGCAAGTCAGGGGACAGGTAGCACGTCCGGTGAACAGGTCAGGATTCCATAACCGCAGGCAGAACAGTTGAAACTGGAGCAGCAGCACGGCCAGGTGGACTGGGGACAGCAAGGAGTCATTGGGCCAGGTAGTCCTGAGGCATGGTCCTAGGGCTCAGGCCCTCAGAAAAAAAGAAAGAAAGAGAGTTAGAGAGAGCGTACTTAAATTCACATAGGACAAAGGATAAGACAGGAGAAATACTCCAGATATAACAGACTGGCTCTAGCCCGCCGACACAAACTACTGCAGCATAAATACTGGAGGCTGAGACAGGAGTGGTCGGGAGACACTGTGGCCACATCCGACGACACCCCGGACAGGGCCAAACAGGCAGGACATAACCCCACTCACTTTGCCAAAGCACAGTCCCCACACCACTAGAGGGATATCTTCAACCACCAACTTACCATCCTGAGACAAAGCCGAGTATAGCCCACAAAGATCTGCCACGGCACAACCCAAGGGTGGGGGGGCAACAACCCAGACAGGAAGATCACGTCAATGACTCAACCCACTCAAGTGACGCACCCCTCCCAGGGACGGCATGGGAGAGCACCAGTAAGCCAGTGACTCAGCCCCTGTAATAGGGTTAGAGGCAGAGAATCCCAGTGGAGAGAGGGGAACCGGCCAGGCAGACACAGCAAGGGCGGTTCGTTGCTCCAGTGCCTTTCCGTTCACCCTCACGCTCCTGGGCCAGACTACACTCAATCATAGGACTTACTGAAGAGACGAGTCTTCAATAAAGACTTAAAGGTCGAGACCGAGTCAGCATCTCTCACATGGGTAGGCAGCCCTGCCTCCAGCTGTTTGTTTAAAAATTCTAGGGACAGTAAGGAGGCCTGCGTCTTGTGATCGTAGGGTACGTGTAGGTATGTACGGCAGGACCAAATCGCAAGATAGGTAGGAGGAAGCCCATGTAATGCTTTTTAGGTTAGCAGTAAAACCTTGAAATCAGCCCTTGCCTTAACAGGAAGCCAGTGTAGAGAGGCTAGCACTGGAGTAACATGATAACATTTTTGGTTCTATCCAAGATTCTAGCAGCCGTATTTAGCACTAACTGAAGTTTATTTAGTGCTTTATCCAGGTAGCCGGAAAGTAGAGCATTTCAGTAGTCTAACCTAGAAGTGACAAAAGCATGGATTCATTTTTCTGCATCAATTTTGGACAGGAAGTTTCTGATTTTTACAATGTTACGTAGATTGAAAAAAGCTGTCTTTGAAACAGTCTTGATATGTTCATCAAAAGTGTCACAACTTCTGCCGAAGTCGTTGCCTCTCCTTGTTCGGGCGGTGGTCGGCAGTCAACGTCACCGGTCTTCTAGCCATCATTGATCCATTTTTGATTTTCCATTGGTTTTGTCTTGTCTTCCTACACACCTGGTTTCAATCCCATTCATTACCTGTTGTGTATTTAACCCTCTGTTTCCCCTCATGTCTTTGTCAGAGAGTGTTTGTTATTCAGTGTTGTTTTGTATTGGTGCGTGACGGGTTCTCGTACCCACTTTGTTTATTTGTTACAGTTAGTGTTTGTAGTATGTTTTGTTTATTGTTATTAAATAACTCCATTACACTCAGTTTGATTCTCCTGCGCCTGACTTCCCTGCCACCTATACACAAGACTCACAGAGAGATCAGGGTCCAGAGTAACGCCGAGGTCCTTCACAGTTTTATGAAATGACTGTACAACCATCAAGATTAATTGTCAGATTCAAAAGAAGATCTCTTTGTTTCTTGGGACCTAGAACAAGCATCTCTGTTTTGTCCGAGTTTAAAAGTAGAAAGTTTGCAGCCATCCACAGGTTTCTGGTGAGGGCAGTTTTGGGGCTTCACCATGTTTCATCGAAATGTACAGCTGTGTGTCATCCGCGTAGCAGGGAAAGTTACAATTATATTTCCAAAAGACATCACCAAGAGGTAAAATATATAGCGATAACAATAGTGGTCCTAAAACGGAACCTTGAGGAACACCGAAATTTACAGTTGATTTGTCAGAGGACAAACCATCCACAGAGACCAACTGATATCTTTCCGACAGATAAGATCTAAACCAGGCCAGAACTTGTCCATGTAGACCAATTTGGGTTTCCAATCTCTCCAAAATAATGTGGTGATCTGTCACGGCTGTTGAAGGATGAGGACCAAGGTGCAGCGTGGTGAGCGTACATTTTATTTATGCAAAATGACGCCAAACAAAACAATAAACACTACAAAAACAAACCGTGAAGCTCACCAGCAAAGTGCTCTAAACAGAGACAACCTCCCACACACACAGGTGGGAAAAGAGTACCTAAGTATGGATCCCAATCAGAGACAACGATATATAGCTGTCCCTGATTGAGAACCATACCCGGCCAAACATAAATATATAGAAAACAGAACACAAAACATAGAATGCCCACCCCAACTCACGCCCTGACCAAACCAAAACAGAGACATAAGGACCTCTAAGGTCAGGGCGTGATATGATCGATGGTATCAAAAGCAGCACTAAGGTCTAGAAGCACGAGGACAGATGCAGAGCCTCGGTCTGACACCATTGAAAGGTAATTTACCACCTTCACAAGTGCAGTCTCAGTGCTTTGATGGGGTCTATAACCAGACTGAAGAGTTTCGTAGACAGTGTTTGTTTTCAGGAAGGGTGTGAGTTTCTGTGCAACAGCTTTTTCTAAAAGTTTTGAGAGGAATGGGAGATTCGATATAGGCCGATAGTTCTTTATATTTTCTGGGTCAAGGTTTGGCTTTTTCAAGAGAGGCTTTATTACTGCCACTTTTAGTGAGTTTGGTACACATCCGGTGGATAGAGAGATGTGATACTGCACAGTACTGTCCTTCCAAGCTAGTCGGAAGACTTCCAGTTTGGTGTGGCTCCATTTCTGTTCCAATTCTCTGGAAGCTTGCTTCAGAGCTCGGGTATTTTCTATATTCCAGGGAGCTAGTTTGTTATGACAAATGTTTTTTTTGTTTTTAGGGGTGCGACTGCATCTAGGGTATTGCGCAAGCTTAAATTGAGTTCCTCACTTCGGTGTTTAACTTGTTATGGATGCAATCCCGATATCGGGATAAGTGTCATCAACAACCGCTGAATAGCATAGACATACAATAAATATTACTATAAATATTTATATTCATGAAATCAGTGCAATATAGGAAAACACAGTTTAGCCTTTTGTTAATAATCGACCTGTCGTGTCAGATTTTGAAATGATGCTTTACAGCAATCCAAGCGTTTGTGTAAGTTTATCGATCGCACGATAAAACATTAAGTACACTTAGCATCAGGTAGCTTGGTCACGGAAATCAGAAAAGCAATCAAATTAATCGTTTACCTTTGATGATCTTCGGATGTTTTCACTCACGAGACTCCCAGTTACACAACAAATGTTCCTTTTGTTTCATAAAGATTATTTTTAGATCCAAAATACCTCAGTTTGTTTGTCGCGTTATGTTCAGAAATCCACAGGAAAGAGCGGTCACGACAATGCAGACGAAAATTCCAAATAGTTTCCATAATGTCCACAGAAACATGTCAAACCTTTTTTATAATCAATCCTCAGGTTGTTTTTAAATATATATAATCGATAATATATCAACCGCAAATGTCTTTCACAGTAGGAGAGGGGAAAACAAATGCCTGTCCAAATTCTGTTGCGCGACAAAACTCATGTGACCACGACGCAATGTTATCGTTCTGGCTAATTCAAAATAAAAGCCTGAAACTATGTCTGAAGACTGTTGACACCTTGAGGAAGCGATGGGAAAAGGAATCTGGTTCATATCCCTTTAAATCCATCAACGGGAGACTATGGAACATGGAGTTTTCAAAATAGAGGCCACTTCCTGTTTTGATTTTCCTCAGGGTTTCGACTGCAATATCAGTTCTGTTATACTCACAGACAATATTTTGACAGTTTTGGAAACTTTAGAGTGTTTTCTATCCAATATACTAATAATAATATGCATATATTAGTAACTGAGACTGAGGAGCTGGCCGTTTACAATGGGCACCTTTTCATCCAAGCTACTCAATACTGCCCCTGCAGCCATATAAAGTTAACTGATTGTTGTACTTGATATCCTTGGGTAGGTGGAGGGAGTCTGGAAGGGCATCTAGGAATCTTTGGGTTGTCAGAGAATTTATAGCACGAATTTTGATGATCCTTGGTTTGGGTCTGAGCAGATTATATGTTGGGATTTCAAACATAAAAAAATGGTGGTCCGATAGTCCAGGATTATGAGGAAAAACATTAAGATCCACAATATTTATTCCACGGGACAAAACTAGGTCCAGAGTATGACTGTGGCAGTGAGTGGGTCCGGAGACATGTTGGACAAAACCCACTGAGTCGATGATGGCTCGGATAGCCTTTTGGAGTGGGTAGGTGGACTTTTCCATGTAAATATTAAAGTCACCAAAAATTAGAATATTATCTGCCATGACTACAAGGTCCGATAGGAATTCAGGGAACTCCGTGAGGAACGCTGTATATGGCCCAGGAGGTCTGTAAACAGTAGCTATAAAAAGTGATTGAGTAGGCAGCATAGATTTCATGACTAGAATTATTTTTTTTTTGTTGGTAAATTGAAATGTGCTATCATAAATGTTAGCAACACCTCCGCCTTTGCGGGATGCGCGGGGGATATGGTCACTTGTGTAACCAGGAGGTGAGGCCTCATTTAACACAGTAAATTCCTCAGGCTTAAGCCATGTTTCAGTCAGGCCAATCACATGAAGATTATGATCAGTGATTAGTTCATTGACCATAACTGCCTTGAAAGTGAGGGATCTAACATGAGGTAGCCCTATTTTGAGATGTGTGGTATCACAATCTCTTTCAATAATGGCAGGAATGAAGGAGGCCTTTATTCCAGTGAGATTGCTAAAGCGAACACCAACATGTTTAGTTTTGCCCAACCTAGGTCGAGGCCCAGACATGGTCTCAATGGGGATAGCTGAGCTGACTACACTGACTGTGCTAATGGCAGACTCCAAGCTGACATGCTGGCTAACTGCACCGTATTTCATTTTGGAGCTAGGGGAGTTAGAGCCCTGTCTATGTTCGTAGATAAGATGAGAGCACCCCTCTAGCTAGGATGGAGTCCGTCACTCCTCAGCAGGCCAGGCTTGGTCCTGTTTGTGGGTGAATCCCAGAAAGAGGGCCAATTATCTACAAATTCTATCTTTTGGGAGGGACAGAAAACAGTTTTCAACCAGCGATTGAGTTGTGAGACTCTGCTGTAGAGCTCATCACTCCCGCTAACTGGGAGGGGCCAGAGACAATTACTCGATGTCAACACATCTTTCTAGCTGATTTAGACGCTGAAGCTATGTCGCGCTTGGTGAACTTTGACTGTTTCATCCTTACATCGTTGGTGCCAACGTGGATAACAATATCCCTATACTCTCGTGCATACATTTATTTTGTCCCCTTACACCAAACGCGATCACGACACGCAGGTTAAAATATCAAAACATACTCTGAACCAATTATATTAATTTGGGGACAGGTCGAAAAGCATTAAACATTTATGGCAATTTGGCTAGTTAGCTTGCACTTGCTAGCTAATTTGTCCTATTTAGCTAGCTTGCTGTTGCTAGCTAATTTGTCCTGGGATATAAAAGTTGAGTTCTTATTTTACCTGAAATGCAAAAGGTCTTCTCCTTCTACGCCGACAATTAATCAACCGAATCGTTTCTATTCATCTCTCCTTCTTCTAGGCTTTTTCTTCTCTTGACTTTATATGGCGATCGGCAACTTTCATAAATTAGGTGCATTACCGCCACTGACCTCGTTCGTCTTTCAGTCACCCATGTGGGTATAACCAATGAGGAGATGGCACGTGGGTACCTGCTTCTATAAACCAATGAGGAGCTGGGAGAGGCAGGACTTGCAGCGCTATCTGCGTCGCAAATAAAACTGACTTCTATTTTATCCCTTGGCAATGCGCTTGGTGACCTCTGACTGTTTCATCCTAACATCATTGGTGCCGACGTGGATAACGCCCTATACTCTTTGCACTCGCCAGTTTTAGCTTTAGCCAGCACCATCTTCAGATTAGCCTTAACGTCAGTAGCCCTGCCCCTTGGTAAACAGTGTATGATCGCTGGATGATTTGTTTTAAGTCTAATATTAAGTCTAATATCCATTGACGACTCCATTACCCGTAATTTCAATTTGTCAGAGCTAATGGGGAGGCTTCGATGTCTCAGACCCCGTAACGGGAGGAGTAGAGACCAGAGAAGGCTCGGCCTCTGACTCCGACTCGCTGCTTAATGGGGAGAACCGGTTGAATGTTTCTGTCGGCTGAATGAGCGACAGCGGTTGAGCATTCCTACAGCATTCCCCTCCAGAAGCCATGAGAAAGCTGTCCGGCTGCGGGGACCGTGCGAGGGGATTTATACTACTATCTGTACTTACTGGTGGCACAGACGCTGTTTCATCCTTTCCTACATTGAAATTACCCTTGCCTAACGCTTGCGTCTGAAGCTGGGCTTGCAGCGTAGCTATCCTCACCGTAAGGCGATCATTCTCCTGTATATTATTAGAGCAGCGACTGCAATTAGATTAATTAAACATTGTTAATGTTGCTACTTAGTTTCGACTGGTGAAGGTCCTGATAAACCACGTCCAGATAAAGCGTCCGGAGTGAAAAAGTTGAATGAAAAAAAGTTGAGCGAGGGAAAACCTAAAAATATAAACTGTAATTAAAAAAGTTAAAACCATCAAGTTGTCAGTTAGCAAAGTAAGGTTAGCAACAAAACGCACATCAGCACCTAAACAAGTCTGCAAGTTGTGACCGGAAGTTCCAGAACCTCCTCCTCAACCTCTACCGCCTCCTCAACCTCTACCTCCTCCTCCTCCTCTAGCTCTTCCTCAACCTCCTCCTCAACCTCCTCCTCAACCTCCACCTCAACCTCCACCCCAACCTCTACCTCCTCATCAACCTCATCCTCCTTCTCCTCTACCACCCCCTCCTCCTAAACTTCAACCTCATAATCAACTTCTTCCTCCTCCTCAACATCCTCCTCAACTTCTACCTCCTCCTCAACCTCTACCTCCTCCTCCTCTACCTGCTCCTCAACCTCCACCTCTAGCTCTTCCTCTACCTCCCCCTCAACCTCCACCTCCTCATCAATCTCAACCTCCTTCTCCTCTACCTCCTCAACTTCTACCTCATCCTCAACTTCTTACTCCTCCTCAACCTCCTCCTCAACTTCTACCTCATCCTCAACTTCTTACTCCTCCTCAACCTCCTCCTCAACCTCCACCTCTAGGTCTTCCTCAACCTACTCCTCAACCTCTACCTCCTCATCAACCTCAACCTCCTCCTCCTCATCTACCTCATCCTCATCTACCTCATCCTCTTCAACATCTACTTTCTCCTCAACCTCTACCTCCTCCTGCTCAACCTTTACCTCCTCCTCAACCTCTACCTCCTTCTCCTCAACCTACTCCTCAACCTCCTCCTCTTCCCCAACCTCCTCCTCTACCTCCTCCTCTACCTCAGCCTTCCCAATCTACTTCTCAAACTCCTCCTCAACCTCTACCTCCTCCTCAACCTCTACCTCCTCCTCCTCACCTCTACCTCCTACTCCTCAACCTCCTCCTTTACCTCCTCCTCAAACTCCTCCTCTACCTCCTCCACCCCCTCCTCTACCTCCTCCTCAATCTCCTCCTCTACCTCAAACTCATGCTCAACCTCCTCCTAAACCTCTTCCCCAACCTCAGCCTCCTCTTCAACCTCTACCTCCTCCTCTCCATCCTAAACCTCTACCACCTCCTCAACCTCTACCTCCTGCTCAACCTCTACTTCCTCCTCAACCTCCTCCTCAACCTCTACCTCCTCCTCCTCTACCTACTCCTCAACCACTTCCTCCTCAACCTCCTCCTCTTCCTCTACAACCTCTACCTCCTCCTCAACCTCTACCTCCTTCTCAACGTCCTCCTCTACCTCCTCCTCAACCTCCTCCTCTACCTCCCCTTCCCCCTCAACCTCCTCTAAAACCTCCTCCTCAACCTCCTCAACCTCCTCTTCTACCTCCTACTCTACCTCCTCCTCCTCAACCTCTACCTCAACCTCCTCCTCAACCTCCTCCTCAACCTCCTCCTCAACCTCCTCCTCTACCTCCTCCTTCTCTTTCCGCCCTTGACCTTCATGTCTCTTGTTTGTTTACCAGCAGGACGTCTTCAAAGTCTGTCAGACCCAAATACCCAGAAACCAGATACCCAGCCCAGATCGCTGCTTAATGCACCACAGATCATTTGGGAAATTAAATGACGGTTGCAGCAGTGAAACAGCAAACAGACCTAAACAGACCTCCGTCAAATACACACACACGCACATGCACACGCACAAACACACACACACGTACGCACGCACGCACACATTACACACACACACACACACACATATTACACACACACAGTACACACACACATTACACACACATCCCCCTCCCCCCCAACACACACTCACAATGCCCTCCCCCCAGTGTCTGGTGTCCATTAGCCAGCCTCTGAAGGCTGATGTTCCTATCTCGTTCATTTTCAGACCTGTGGTTCAGACTAGAGGAAGGTAAAGCATTTGACGGCAGTCATCGATTACATTTTATATAGTTATATAGTCTAAGCACTTCACAATGTAAGGGGGTAACCTACCTCTCTCCACTAGTAATGGATGGTGGGGAACGTACCATTTTGTCCTGTGGTGACCCTACTACAACATCTATGTTAGTAGTAAATTACATTTTATGAAGAGATTGCCTGTCTAAAAGCACTTTACAAGGTAAGGGAGTAACCCACTAGTAATGTGAAGAACCCTCCTGAATGATCCACAGCAGCCATTTTGTCACGTTGTGACCCGACATTCAAACTGCTTTGCTAAAGTCTTCCTACTCTGATTTCACTACACATGGTTCAGTGGTGGCTGGTGGCACTTTAAATGGGGAGGACGGGCTCATAGTAATGGCTGGAACGGAATAAATTGAATGCAGGGAGAATAACTGCCCCCTCTCATTGAAGACACTGAAATTGAAGGCCAACTGTGGTCAGCCTTAAGCAGCATCCCACATTTTAGTGAATGGGAAAATGTCAATTTTCTTGGTCAGTCATTCATGTAAATAAAACAATGTTTTCAGACAATAATGGTACCAATAATATATTCTAATAAACCACATGGATGTTCTTGAACTGATGATTTTTCAATTGTACACAGAATAAGTTATAAGGATCATTTATTTGCTAGTCTAAGGTACTGCATCTCAGTGCTTGAGAAGTCACTACAGACACCCTGGTTCGATTCCAGGCTGTATTAGAACTGGCTGTGATTGGGAGTCCCATAGGGCGGTGCACAAATTGGCCCATCATCGTCTGGGTTTGGCCGGTTTAGGCCGTCGTTGTAAATAAGAATTTCTTCTTAACTGACCTGCCTATTTAAACAAAAATTAAATATAAAAACAGAACAAAACTTGAGTTAGTCAATGAGAGGGGGCTAGCCCGCAACATCACTTCCTTGAGTTACTCAATGAGAGGGGACTAGCCTGCAACGTCACTTCCTTGAGTTACTCAATGAGAGGGGACTAGCCTGCAACGTCACTTCCTTGAGTTACTCAATGAGAGGGGGCTAGCCTGCAACGTCACTTCCTTGAGTTACTCAATGAGAGCGGGCTAGCCTGCAACGTCACTTCCTTGAGTTACTCAATGAGAGGGGACTAGCCCGCAACGTCACTTCCTTGAGTTACTCAATGAGAGGGGGCTAGCCTGCAACGTCACTTCCTTGAGTTAGTCAATGAGAGGGGACTAGCCTGCAACGTCACTTCCTTGAGTTAGTCAATGAGAGGGGGCTAGCCTGCAACGTCACTTCCTTGAGTTACTCAATGAGAGGGGGCTAGCCCGCAACGTCACTTCCTTGAGTTACTCAATGAGAGGGGGCTAGCCCGCAACGTCACTTCCTTGAGTTACTCAATGAGAGCGGGCTAGCCTGCGACGTCACTTCCTTGAGTTACTCAATGAGAGGGGACTAGCCCGCAACGTCACTTCCTTGAGTTACTCAATGAGAGCGGGACTAGCCCGCAACGTCACTTCCTTGAGTTACTCAAACTCCACATGTTATGTATCCACGAGAGCAATCTTAATTAACCGATTTCATTTGGCTTCAATGGGTCTATTGGGTCTTAACAAAGGAATGAATGGTGTCACATGATCAACGGCTTTGTCCATTTCATATACAGTCAATGTTGGAATACTATTCAACACATCAAACTCTTGGGTGTCTATGTGTTTGATACCATTCCATTCGCTCCATTACATCCATTATGATGAGCTATCACCCACTGGGCACAAACTGGTAGAATCAACGTTGTTTCCATGTCATTTCCCATATTTGTATTTAACCAACGTGGAATAGATATTGTGATTTACTCTTCTGTTATTTCTCTATTTTCTTTCTCTCTGCAATTTTGGGAAGGGCCCCCCGTATGTAAGCATTTCACTGTCAGTCCACACCTGTTCTATACGAAGCATGTGACGAATAATATGTCATTTAATTTGAATTGACATCAGTAGAAACCTAAGGTAAAACCCTTTTTGGTTCCACTGAGGAAAGGGTTCTACATGGAACCCGAAAGGGTTCTACCTGGAACCAAAAAGGGTTCTACATGGAACCAAAAAGGGTTCTACATGGAACCAAAAAGGGTTCTACATGGAACCCGAAATGGTTCTACCTGGAACCAAAAAGGGTTCTACATGGAACCCAAAATGGTTCTACCTGGAACCAAAAAGGGTTCTTCAAAGGGCTCTCCTATTTGGACAGTAGAAAAACTATTTTAGGTTCTAGATTGCACTTTCTAAGAGTGTACACATCTATACTGGATACTAGTCCATGCTTAAAGGCCCAATGCAGCCATTTTTATGTCAATATCAAATAATTTTTGGGTAACAACTTCAAATTGGCAAAAATTGCTTTTTTAAATTTTTTTTAGCAAAAAACAATTTCTCAAGCTAGAATTTTCCTAGGACTTCATGAGTGGGGAGGGGAAAATGGAAAATTAGCTGTCATTAACCTTTAAATTCAACTGACTGTGTAACATTCCACTCGCCAGACACATGCGTTCTCTCCAGAGCCCGTACCATTAGGAAAAAGGACCACATTAGTGCCACTGGTGTAAAAGGTAATTGAATTGGCTTCTTTGACCTCTATTTGATTAGCGCCACTCACGAATGCACTTAGGTTAGTTGTCCCGTCCACTGTGACCATTCACCAGGTCAGCAGAAGAGACAGGGGGCTCTTTTAAGGCACGAAGCAAATCCATATTTGAAAGCCTTAAGATGCATTTTCCTACTCTAAAGTGTCTTCTTCCTACTTACCCCCTGCAGCATTTGCAGGCGGAGAAAGCTGGTTTTTTTGATAGGTATGTAATCGACCATGGTGCATTCATCAAAGGAGAGATATATTAACTATTCACATAATGTGTTTTTGCCCCGTAAAAGCAGGAAATACTTGGCGCTGTCAACAAACCAATTACACAAATAAATGAAGCACACAAAAGCACTTACAATCGCAAACAAATAGCTTCAATACTTTAATATAGAAACAGGAAGCCCTTTACATAAAATCTCCAGACTGTCAGATAAGAGTCTGTAGCCTCTTATCACAGATGTAGCAGCTGAAGTTGTCACTAATGTCTGGGATTGTAACAAGGACGGAAAAAAAAATCCCCTTCAAAACAAAATCACCACAGTCTTGTCAACAAAACAGCTGGGTAACATGATAGAAGTAGTTCAATTGTCTGTTTCCAATCAACAACAATGACACGCATATGGAAAGGAATCATGAAAAACAAATTTTGTATGTCAGAAAAACATAATTTGTACAAGTAATCTAATTTGTTTCTGTTTTGCCTCATGTGTCAGTAGTGTATTTGTACACTGTGTTAACTTATATGCCTAATATAACATGCATGATTGTGGTGAATTTCATATTTGAGCGCACTGATATCAAAATCAAATCAAATCAACTTTTATTTGTCACATACACATGGTTAGCAGATGTTAATGCGAGTGTAGCGACATGCTTGTGCTTCTAGTTCCGACAATGCAGTAATAACCAACGAGTAATCTAACCTAACAATTTCGCAACAGCTGCCTTATACACACATGTGGAAAGGGATAAAGAATATGTACATAAAGATATATGAATGAGTGATGGTACAGAACGGCATAGACAAGATACAGTAGATGGTATCGAAAACAGTATATACATATGAGATGAGAAATGTAGGGTATGTAAACAATATATTAAGTGACATTGTTTAAAGTGGCTAGTGTTACATGTATTACATAAAAATGGGAACGATGCAGTAGGTGGTATAGAGTGCAGTATAAACATATGAGATGAGTAATGTAGGGTATGTAAACATTATATTAAGTGGTATTTGCAGATGATGATGTGCAAGTAGACATACTGGTGTGCAAAAGAGAGGAAAGGGAAATAAAAACAATATGGGGTTGAGGTAGGTAGATTGGGTGGGGCTATTTACAGATGGGCTATGTACAGCTGCAGCGATCAGTTAGCTGCTCAGAATGCTGATGTTTAAAGTTAGTGAGGGAAATATAAGTGTCCAGCTTCAACGATTTTGCAAATCGTTCCAGTCATTTGCAGCAGAGAACAGGAAGGAAAGGCGGCCAAAGAAGGTGTTGGCTTTGGGGGTGATCAGTGAGGTATACCTGCTGGAACGTGTGCTACGGGTGGGTGACCAGTGAGCTGAGATAAGGCGGAGCTTTACCTAGAAAAGACTTATAGATGACCTGGAGCCAGTGGGCGACGAATATGTAGCGAGGGCCTGCCGACGAGAGCATACAGGTCGCAGTGGTGTGTAGTATATGGGGCTTTGGTTACAAAACGGATGGCACTGTGATAGACTGCATCCAGTTTGCTGAGTAGTGTTGGAGGCTATTTTGTAAATGACATCGCCGAAGTCGAGGATTGATAGGATGATAGTCAGTTTTACGTGGGTATGTTTGGCGATGTGAGTGAAGGAGGCATTGTTGCGAAATAGATTTAGATTGAATTTTGGATTGGAGATGTTGAATATGAGTCTGGTAGGAGAGTGAGTTTACAGTCTAGCCAGACACGTAGGTATTTGTAGTTGTCGACATATTCTAGCCCCGAAGCTAGCCTTTGAACCAGGCCCATCTCCCGGCCTGCTCAGTGGACCCTATTTGGCAACATAGCTGATGCTTCCCGGACTTTTCACTAACACAACTAGAAGCCAGATTCCTGTTGTAAGCGACCTATGCTCTCTCCTTACTCCATTTGGACACACTGTATATAGATTTTCTATTGCGTTTGACTAATTTTGTTTATCCGATGTGTAACTGTCGTTTTTGTTGCACTGCTTTGCACACCAGTATTTCTACTTGCACATCATCATCTATCACTCGTGTTAATTAGCTAAATTGTAATTACTTCTTTACTATGGCCTATTTATTGCCTTACCTCATGCTTTGCACACACTGTATATAGACTCTTTTTTTCTATTGTGTTATTGACTGTACGCTTGTTTATTCCATGTGTAACTGTAGTTTGTGTAGTACTGCTTTGCTTTATCTTGGCCAGGTTGCAGTTGTAAATTAGAATCTGTTCTCAACTGGCCTTAACTGGTTAACCAGTTAAGGCCAGTTGAGAACACCTTTATTTAACCAGTTAAGGCCAGTTGAGAACACCTTTATTTAACCAGTTAAGGCCAGTTGAGAACACCTTTATTTAACCAGGTAGGCCAGTTGAGAACACCTTTATTTAACCAGGTAGGCCAGTTGAGAACACCTTTATTTAACCAGTTAAGGCCAGTTGAGAACACCTTTATTTAAATAAAGGTGAAATAAAAAAAATAAAGTGAAGAGATGACTCCAGGATGCTGGCCTTAACTATCAGGTAATAAATCACGGCTGCCTCCACTCGGGATTCACCGTTTCAGTTTTCACAACTCAATATTTTGGACGATTGTAACTAATGGACGATTGTAACTAAGGACGGAATGTCAATTCAATCAAACTACCAAAGGCAATGATCACAAGTTGGTCATAACATGGCTAATATGCTCTTTACATTACCAGTCAAATGTTTGGACACACCCATTCAAGGTTTTTCTTTACGTTTGCTATTTTCTACATTTTAGAATAGTGAAGACATCAAAACTATGAAATAACACACATGGAATGGAAGACAAAGTGCATATTATGGTAAGAACAGCTCAAATAAGCAAAGAGAAACAGTCCATCATTACTTTACGACATAAAGAGCAGTCAATTTGGAAAATGTAAAGAACTTTAAGTGCAGTCGCAAAAACCATCAAGCGCTATGATGAATCTGGCTCTGAGGACCTTTACTAGAAAGGAAGATCCAGAGTTAGCTCTGCTGCAGAGGATATGTTCATTGGAGTTACAAGCCTCAGAAATTACAGCACAAATAAATGCTTCAGAGTTCATGTAACAAACACACCTCAAAAATCGACTGTTCAGAGGAGACTGCGTGTATAAGGCCTTCACGGTCAAATTGCTGCAAAGAAACCACTACTAATGGACACCAATCAGGAGGGACTTGCTTTTTGGTTCCAACCAAAGAAACCACTACTAATGGACACCAATCTGGAGGGACTTGCTTTTTGGTTCCAACCAAAGAAACCACTACTAATGGACACCAATCAGGAGGGACTTGCTTTTTGGTTCCAACCGAAGAAACCACTACTAATGGACACCAATCAGGAGGGACTTGCTTTTTGGTTCCAACCAAAGAAACCACTACTAATGGACACCAATCAGGAGGGACTTGCTTTTTGGTTCCAACCAAAGAAACCACTACTAATGGACACCAATCAGGAGGGACTTGCTTTTTGGTTCCAACCAAAGAAACCACTACTAATGGACACCAATCAGGAGGGACTTGCTTTTTGGTTCCAACCAAAGAAACCACTACTAATGGACACCAATCAGGAGGGACTTGCTTTTTCCGTTCCAACCGCTGTATCTTTGAGAGACACAGAACAGGTGAAGATGATCTTTGCATGTGAAGTTCCCAACATGAAGCATGGAGGTGTGAGGTCTTACCTAGTGCGCTTAGACAGTGAATACTACGGGTTATGTATTACCGCGGGCCTCTTGCCTAAGCACTCCCTAGGTGCCTTCCCCTTCCCCCCTGGGAAAAAAATGAAACAGAATATTAAACAATTTCACAAACTAAGAAACAAAGGACATCAAATAAGCTCTATCTGAAAATGCAACAAACTAACAGTACATACCAACTGCCTGTATCCCTCTCAGAAACAACATATGACCCTCAGCCTCCTCTTTCAGCCATGATCTCTCTAAATCACAATCAATCTTCCTGCAATCTCCTCCCAGCAATTGGAGACAGCTGCATCTTGACGAGGGGGCGGGGTTAGCTCTCCAATTAGCCATGGAGTCGACCAATCAGCTGCTTGGGGAGAATTCAGGAAGCCGTCTCCTGAAACACACTCAAATACACAAGCTATACACAAGAAGCTATACACAAGAAACTGGCGAACGTAACAGTGATTTATTTAGAATTCAAGGCACACGTAACCAGCATGGCTACCACAGCATTCTGCAGCAATGCGCCATCCCATCTGGTTTGCACTCAGTGGGACTACCATTTATTTTTCAACAGGACAATGAACCAACACACCTCCATGCTGTGTAAGGGCTATTTGACCAAGAAGGAGAGTGATGGAGTGCTGCATCAGATTACCTGCCCTCCACAATCACCCGACCTCAACCCAACCGAGAGGGTTTGGAATGAGTTGGACTGCAGAGCGAAGGAAAAGCAGCCAAGAAGTGCTCAGTATATGTGGGAACTCCTTCAAGGCTGTTGGAAAAACATTCCAGGTGAAGCTGGTTGAGAGAATGCCAAGAGTGTTCAAAGCTTTCATCAAGGCAAAGAGTGGCTATTTTGAAGAATGTACTTAGACAAATCAAAATATATTTTAGATTTTAGATTCTTCCAACACTTTTTTGGTTACTACATGATTCAATATGTGTTATTTCATAGTTTTGATGTATTCACTATTTTTCTACAATGTAGAAAATAGTAAAAATAAAGAAAAACCCTAGAATGAGTAGGTGTGTCCAAAGTTTTGACTCATACTGTGTGTAGCAGGCTAAAAACACAGAGCCTAACATTATCTAGCTAGCTGCTAGGAGGATGTCATGTCATGTCATGTCATTTTAGGAGTGGTGAATGAGTGACTTTTCCCCCCTCAAATAATTTTTTGATGGCTATACACAGCTAGAGATGGAGGTGTCATTTAGTTACATAGCCAGAACTTGAAGGACTGTTATCCAGTTAACATATCTTAGTATATCTACTCTGATTTCAGAGCACTAGAGAGAGAGAGAGAGAGAGAGAGAGAGAGAGAGAGAGAGAGAGGAGAGCGAGAGAGAGAGACAGAGGAAAGAGAGAGAGGAGAGAGAGAGAGAGAGAGGAAAGAGAGAGAGAGGAAAGAGAGAGAGAGGAAAGAGAGAGAGAGGAGAGAGAGAGAGAGAGAGGAAAGAGAGAGAGAGGAGAGAGAGAGAGGAAAGAGAGAGAGGAGGGAGAGAGAGAGAGAGAGAGAGAGAGAGAGAGAGAGCGAAAGAGAGAGAGAGAGAGAGGAGAGAGAGAGAAAGAGAGAGAGGAGGGGGAGAGAGAGAGAGAGAGTGCAGAATAACTGATGAATTCATAATCGCACAACACCAGCTGAATATGACCGGTGTTAGTAAACATAGGAAAAAAAAATGTATAGTTAGTCACAAACGTTCTAGATAACATACAAATATCCTAGCTAACCAGCTCTGCTAGGGCGAGTAAAATGGTCAGAGTGAGGTGTTCTTTCATTTGTGTGTGGAAATAGCTAGCCAACTTTAGCCAGTTAACGTGGTTGCTTGGTTGCCGGCAAGCTGCAGAAGGGTGAGTGAGCTACAAATCCCCATCGTTTATCAGTGCAATTTTAACGTCCAACTAGCTGGAACAGTTTGAGAGGGTTTATCAAATTTTCCTTTGTTAGATTTTAGCTCATCTTGCTCTGGCTAGCATTAGTTGTTGACGTTGTTGTTGATGTGTATAGTCAACTGAGGGAGACAGAGCCAACCTTTTCAGAGACTGTAAAGTTATCAAATGTAAGATGACTCCCGTGGTATTTACATATTTGCAGAAATCCATTCAGGTGTATTTTGTGGCTTTTGGCGAATGTGTTGTAATGATCTAAAGTCGCCCTGTTGCAAACTGCCTGTAAACACGCAGTCCAGTTCAAAGTGAATGATGGCAGGCCCGTGTGGAAAAATGGCTCGTTTGCATAAAGGCCTACAGTAGCTCTGATTGGCTATGGTGCACCGGTCTGCGTTGACTCCGGTCCTGGATGAGACAGATGGTTTTTATTAGGTTTTATTTAATGCTGTGTCTATTAATTGTCCAAACGCACAGCTGCTTTCTAAGAATTTATGAGAATGTGAAAATGACATCTAACTTGTCTGAATCTTTTCTTTAAAGTGTCATATTATTATGAAAATATTTTAAAACGATTTAATGTTGCTAAAATGCTGTCAGTTCCACTTTAATTGCTTCCTTATGGTCTCATCGTGTTGAGTAAATATCTAACCAACTTCAAAAATGTCAGAAATCTGTGTATGTGCATGTAAACATGTGCAATTTGGGAAATGTCCAAACATTTCTGCTTCATGTTCTCATTTGTCAAGGATTGCTCTGCCTTTGATTCATGGAGTCATTTGCTAAAGGAAAGTCATTTTGGTTGCTTTCAATTAAAACCCTTTAGAGGACTATCTTAGAGGCCCTTTGGGATTTCTGAGAGTTTTGGGGACCTCTATGGTAATCGCTGATGATAAAAAGACACTTTGTGAATGACCCAAGGCGGAACAACCTCAATGACCCCTTCAAGGGGAACTCGCCAGGGGTGTACCTTTGCCCCCTTTTCCTTTCCACTGTAGTGAAAGTTGAATTTCAAACTCCAGAGTTGGCAACTCTTCCATCCATTCCTATGGTGAGGGTAGGCAACAACACATCCATCACACTGATCCTCAACACGGAGGTCACTCAGGGGTGCGTGCTTAGTCCCTTCTTGTACTCCCTGTTCATCTATGACCGCGTGGCCATGCATTAGTTCAACACCATCATTAAGTTTTCTGATGGCACGACGGTGGTAGGTCTGATCACCGACGATGATGAGACAGTCTATAGAGAGGTCAGTGACCTGGCAGTGTGGTGCCAACGTCAGCAAGAGAAAGGAGCTGATCGAGGCCTACAGGAAATGGAGGCCATCGAAGGGGCTGTAGTGCAGCGGGTCGAGTGGTTCAAGTTCCTTGCTGTCCACATCACTAAGGAATTAACATGGTCCACCACACACTAATACAGTCATGAAGAAGGCACAACAATGCCTCTTCCTCCTCAGGAGGCTGAAAAGATTTGTCATGGTTCCTCAGATCCTCAAAAAGTTATACTAGGGCCAAGCTCCCTGCCATCCAGGACCTCTATACCAGGCAGTGTCAGAGGAAGGACCGGAATAATGGTGAAGACCCCAGCCACCCAAGCCATAGCCTGTTCACTCTGCTACCGCACAGAAAGCTGTACCTGGAAAACGCCAAGTTTAGGACAAAAAGGCTCCTGAACAGCTTCTACTCCCAAGCCAGACAATGCCGGCTGCGTACCAAATTGCACCCTATTTCCTACATAGTGCACTGCTTTTGACCAGGGGCCTATGGGACCCAGGTACTGCACTACGTAGAGAATAGGGTGCAATCTGGGACGTAGCATAGAACCCTTCTCCTTATCACCAGTCCTGCGTGTGTTGTCTTTTCACAATTCTTATCTTTACTTGTGACGAACATGACTGTCTACAAAGACATTGGCAGATTTCTTACAGTCATTTTTATTTTTGTACAAGCAATATTTATGTATTTTAATTTAGTCGGCAGGGTAGCCTAGTGGTTAGAGGGGCGGCAGGGTAGCCTAGTGGTTAGAGGGGCGGCAGGGTAGCCTAGTGGTTAGAGGGGCGGCAGGGTAGCCTAGTGGTTAGAGGGGCGGCAGGTAGCCTAGTGGTTAGAGGGGCGGCAGGGTAGCCTAGTAGTTAGAGGGGCGGCAGGTAGCCTAGTGGTTAGAGGGGCGGCAGGTAGCCTAGTGGTTAGAGGGGCGGCAGGGTAGCCTAGTGGTTAGAGGGGCGGCAGGGTAGCCTAGTGGTTAGAGGGGCGGCAGGGTAGCCTAGTGGTTAGAGGGGCGGCAGGTAGCCTAGTGGTTAGAGGGGCGGCAGGGTAGCCTAGTAGTTAGAGGGGCGGCAGGTAGCCTAGTGGTTAGAGGGGCGGCAGGGTAGCCTAGTAGTTAGAGGGGCGGCAGGTAGCCTAGTGGTAGCCTAGTGGTTAGAGGGGCGGCAGGTAGCCTAGTGGTAGCCTAGTGGTTAGAGGGGCGGCAGGTAGCCTAGTGGTTAGAGGGGCGGCAGGTAGCCTAGTAGTTAGAGGGGCGGCAGGTAGCCTAGTGGTAGCCTAGTGGTTAGAGGGGCGGCAGGTAGCCTAGTGGTTAGAGGGGTGGCAGGTAGCCTAGTAGTTAGAGGGGCGGCAGGTAGCCTAGTGGTTAGAGGGGCGGCAGGGTAGCCTAGTGGTTAGAGGGGCGGCAGGTAGCCTAGTGGTTAGAGGGGTGGCAGGTAGCCTAGTGGTTAGAGGGGCGGCAGGGTAGCCTAGTAGTTAGAGGGGCGGCAGGGTAGCCTAGTGGTTAGAGGGGCGGCAGGTAGCCTAGTGGTTAGAGGGGCGGCAGGTAGCCTAGTGGTTAGAGGGGCGGCAGGTAGCCTAGTGGTTAGAGGGGCGGCAGGTAGCCTAGTGGTTAGAGGGGCGGCAGGTAGCCTAGTGGTTAGAGGGGCGGCAGGGTAGCCTAGTGGTTAGAGGGGCGGCAGGGTGGGCTAGTGGTTAGAGGGGCGGCAGGGTAGGCTAGTGGTTAGAGGGGCGGCAGGGTAGCCTAGTAGTTAGAGGGGCGGCAGGTAGCCTAGTGGTTGGAGGGGCGGCAGGGTATTTTAATTATTTTATTTATTTCACCTTTATTTAACCAGGTAGGCAAGTTGAGAACAAGTTCTCATTTACAATTGCGACCTGGCCAAGATAAAGCAAAGCAGTTCGACACATACAACGACACAGAGTTACACATGGAGTAAAACAAACATACAGTATAAACAAGTCTATATACGATGTGAGCAAATGAGGTGAGATAGGGGAGGTAAAGGCAAAAAGGCCATGGTGGCAAAGTAAATACAATATAGCAAGTAAAACACTGGAATGGTAGATTTGCAATGGGAGAATGTGCAAAGTAGAAATAAAAATAATGGGGTGCAAAGGAGCAAAATAAATAAATAAATAAAATACAGTAGGGAAAGAGGTAGTTGTTTGGGCTAAATTATAGGTGGGCTATGTACAGGTGCAGTAATCTGTGAGCTGCTCTGACAGTTGGTGCTTAAAGCTAGTGAGTTAGATAAGTGTTTCCAGTTTCAGAGATTTTTGTAGTTCGTTCCAGTCATTGGCAGCAGAGAACTGGAAGGAGAGGCGGCCAAAGAAATAATTGGTTTTGGGGGTGACTAGAGAGATATACCTGCTGGAGCGTGTGCTACAGGTGGGAGATGCAATGGTGACCAGCGAGCTGAGATAAGGGGGGACTTTACCTAGCAGGGTCTTGTAGATGACATGGAGCCAGTGGGTTTGGCGAAGAGTATGAAGCGAGGGCCAGCCAACGAGAGCGTACAGGTCGCAATGGTGGGTAGTATATGGGGCTTTGGTGACAAAACGGATTGCACTGTGATAGACTGCATCCAATTTGTTGAGTAGGGTATTGGAGGCTATTTTGTAAATGACATCGCCAAAGTCGAGGATTGGTAGGATGGTCAGTTTTACAAGGGTATGTTTGGCAGCATAGTAGCCTAGTGGTAGCCTAGTGGTTAGAGGGGCGGCAGGTAGCCTAGTGGTTAGAGGGGCGGCAGGTAGCCTAGTGGTTAGAGGGGCGGCAGGGTAGCCTAGTGGTTAGAGGGGCGGCAGGGTAGCCTAGTGGTTAGAGGGGGGGCAGGGTAGCCTAGTGGTTAGAGGGGCGGCAGGTAGCCTAGTGGTTAGAGGGGCGGCAGGGTAGGCTAGTGGTTAGAGGGGCGGCAGGGTGGGCTAGTGGCTAGAGGGGCGGCAGGTAGCCTAGTGGTTAGAGGGGCGACAGGGTAGCCTAGTGGTTAGAGGGGCGGCAGGGTAGCCTAGTGGTTAGAGTGTTGGACTAGTAACCGGAAGGTTGCAAGTTCAAATCCCTGAGCTGACAAGGTACAAATCTGTCATTCTGCCCCTGAACAGGCAGTTAACCCACTGTTCCCAGGCCGTCATTGAAAATAAGAATGTGTTCTTAACTGACTTGCCTAGTTAAATAAAGATAATAAAAATAAAATAGTCTTTATTTGACCAAGCGAGTCCTTTTGAGATAGTAACTTCTTCAACATATAGCACTTGCCAAGACTGTCAAAATAATGGCATTAAAATAACATTTATTTGCTTCAAAATAAGTATAACACAAGTCAACTGCAATGCAATTTGTAATATTTGCTAGTGCAGGAGTATGCTAGTGTAAGTGTCCCAGAATGAAATAGTGCACGTGAATAGTGTGTGGCAGCGGGCCTGTATCACAGGAGGTTGGTAGCACATTAATTGGGGAGGAGGGCTCGTGGTAATGGATGGATCGGAATAGGTGGGATGGTATCAAATACATCAAGACACATGGTTTCCATGTGTTTAATGCCATTCCGTTTGCTGCGTGTCCTCCCTTCAGAAGCCTTCTGTGGTCAGTGTGTCTCATAATGTCTTACGTTGTGTCTGAAATGGCACCCTATTCCCTATATAGTGCACTACTTTTGACCTGAGCCCTATGTGCCCTGGTCAAAAGGAGTGCACTAAATAGGGTAATAGGGTGCCATTTGGGACATAGTTCTTATACTCCCTGAGTGCTGCCTCTGCATCGACTGGCCAGAATCAGCCAAAGCCAAAGCGATAAGTCAACTTCCTGTTTCACAGCACTGCTTCTCGTAGAAGGTATTTCACACAGTAACAGGGATGACATAGCTGCCTAACGATGCTAGGCGTCAGCTCCGAAGTGCATTTGAGTCAATGCCAAAAAGTGGGTACGCTGTTTTCTTTTTTTACATTTTCTTTTTGGGGGGGTGGGAAGGAGGTTTGGACATTCCAGAGGCAGGGAGACTGACTGCTAGTCTGTATATCGTCTGGAGGTTGAATTGTAGAAGAAGAGGTAAGGAGAGGAGGAGAGTAAGAGAGAGAAAAAACATATTGGGTCCCAAAGAGCAAGGGAAGAAACCAAAAAATCCAGAGTAAAGTTTCTCAGACCTCCTTAAAAAAATACCTCTAACGTTTTTTAAAGTCCATAACTGTGCTTTAAATGACACCCTATTCCCTATATAGTGCACTACATTTGAGCAAGGCCCATAGGGTTCTAGTAAAAGTAGTACATCATGTAGTTAATAGGGTGACATTTGGGACACATTTTAAACCTTCAAGGCAGGGTTTCACCCAGATTATACATTGACTCATTTTTGAAGAAGAAAGAAAGAAAAAAAGTTGGATAAAAAAATAAACATTGCCCTCTTTATTTGTGCAAGGCCCTTTCTATTGCGTGACAATGCAACAAGCCATTTGGTCAGTCAGTTTAGCAACACTTCAGAACAATAGAAGCATCAATTCAAATGGCTTTTCAGCTCACATCTATTATTTCTGGAGGCAATGGTTTTGAGGGCATGGTTTGAGAAATAGAAAAGGAACGTCTCTTGTCCTGTATGAGTACAGTATAGTACAGATCAGTATGTTTTGAAAGGGGGCCAGGGGCCTGGTTGAAAAGGGGGCCAGGGGCCTGGTTGAAAAGGGGGCCAGCGATGTTTGTCGGACAAAACCACTTCATTTGAATGTCATTGTGTGGTCAGTCAGCTAAAATGTCAAACAAGTATTTATGAGTTCTTACTCGACAATGTAGTGTTTTCACTTGGATGAAGAAACAGATGACAAAGATAATACACTCTACCATTATAGTGTACTATTACTGTTCTACCATTATACTGTAGTTTACTGTTACTGTTCTACCATTATACTGTAGTTTACTGTTCTACCATTATACTGTAGTTTACTGTTCTACCATTATACTATAGTTTACTGTTACTGTTCTACCATTATACTGTAGTTTACTGTTCTAATATTATACTATAGTTTACTGTTCTACCAATATACTGTAGTTTACTGTTCTACCAATATACTGTAGTTTACTGTTCTAATATTATACTGTAGTTTACTGTTCTAATATTATACTATAGTTTACTGTTAATGTTCTACCATTATACTGTAGTTTACTGTTCTAATATTATACTGTAGTTTACTGTTAATGTTCTACCATTATACTGTAGTTTACTGTTCTAATATTATACTGTAGTTTACTGTTAATGTTCTACCATTATACTGTAGTTTACTGTTCTACCATTATACTGTAGTTTACTGTTAATGTTCTACCAATATACTGTAGTTTACTGTTCTAATATTATACTATAGTTTACTGTTCTACCATTATACTGTAGTTTACTGTTCTAATATTATACTATAGTTTACTGTTCTACCATTATACTGTAGTTTACTGTTCTACCAATATACTGTAGTTTACTGTTCTAATATTATACTATAGTTTACTGTTCTACCAATATACTGTAGTTTACTGTTCTACCAATATACTGTAGTTTACTGTTCTATCATTATTCTGTAGTTTACTGTTCTACCAATATACTGTAGTTTACTGTTAATGTTCTACCATTATACTATAGTTGACTGTTCTACCATTATACTGTAGTTTACTGTTCTAATATTATACTGTAGTTTACTGTTCTAATATTATACTATAGTTTACTGTTAATGTTCTACCATTATACTGTAGTTTACTGTTCTAATATTATACTATAGTTTACTGTTCTACCAATATACTGTAGTTTACTGTTCTAATATTATACTATAGTTTACTGTTCTACCATTATACTGTAGTTTACTGTTCTAATATTACACTAGAATTTACTGTTATTGTTCTACCATTATACTGTAGTTTACTGTTCTACCAATATACTGTAGTTTACTGTTCTACCAATATACTGTAGTTTACTGTTCTACCAATATACTGTAGTTTACTGTTACTGTTCTACCATTATACTGTAGTTTACTGTTCTACCAATATACTGTAGTTTACTGTTCTACCATTATACTGTAGTTTACTGTTCTACCAATATACTGTAGTTTACTGTTCTACCATTATACTGTAGTTTACTGTTACTGTTCTACCATTATACTGTAGTTTACTGTTACTGTTCTACCAATATACTGTAGTTTACTGTTCTAATATTATACTATAGTTTACTGTTCTACCATTATACTGTAGTTTACTGTTCTACCATTATACTGTAGTTTACTGTTACTGTTCTACCATTATACTGTAGTTTACTGTTCTACCAATATACTGTAGTTTACTGTTCTACCATTATACTGTAGTTTACTGTTAATGTTCTACCATTATACTGTAGTTTACTGTTCTAATATTATACTATAGTTTACTGTTAATGTTCTACCATTATACTGTAGTTTACTGTTCTAATATTATACTGTAGTTTACTGTTAATGTTCTACCATTATACTGTAGTTTACTGTTCTAATATTATACTATAGTTTACTGTTCTACCAATATACTGTAGTTTACTGTTCTAATATTATACTATAGTTTACTGTGCTACCAATATACTGTAGTTTACTGTTCTAATATTATACTATAGTTTACTGTTCTACCATTATACTGTAGTTTACTGTTCTAATATTATACTATAGTTTACTGTTCTACCATTATACTGTAGTTTACTGTTCTACCATTATACTGTAGTTTACTGTTCTAATATTATACTATAGTTTACTGTTAATGTTCTACCATTATACTGTAGTTTACTGTTCTACCATTATACTATAGTTTACTGTTCTACCATTATACTGTAGTTTACTGTTCTAATATTATACTATAGTTTACTGTTAATGTTCTACCATTATACTGTAGTTTACTGTTCTACCATTATACTATAGTTGACTGTTCTACCATTATACTGTAGTTTACTGTTCTAATATTATACTGTAGTTTACTGTTCTAATATTATACTATAGTTTACTGTTAATGTTCTACCATTATACTGTAGTTTACTGTTCTAATATTATACTATAGTTTACTGTTCTACCAATATACTG